>NC_060951.1:31086302-31102687 GCF_022045245.1 Lucilia cuprina
GTCTATAGTCTAGTCTATAGTCTAGTCTTTAGTCTAGTCTATAGTCTAGTCTTTAGTCTAGTCTATAGTCTAGTCTTTAGTCTAGTCTATAGTCTAGTCTATAGTCTATTCTATAGTATAGTCTAGTCTATAGTCTAGTCTATAGTCTAGTCTATAGTCTAGTATATAGTCTAGTCTATAGTCTAGTCTATAGTCTAGTCTAAATCTAGTCTATAGTAAATTATATAGCCGGACTATATAATTTACTCCAGACTAGTCTATATATAGCTGCGTAATCCTCTATAAGAAATGTTTCATAGTTCAAAAACAAATCACGCAAAAATCTATCTCATAGAGGAGAAATGAAATGTCAAATTTAACACGTACACCAAAAATTTTATCATGTGAAATTAATTCATTATTTAGAGTAAAAATACACAGAAATATAATGAATTGTCTTGTCACAATAAATTTAATCAAAGCAAAGAAGAAAAAATTAGAAAAATTATGAGTGTATTTAATTGAAATGTTTATATTAGGCGCTGAGTTTTTAAATTGTTGTTGAATTTTTTCTAATAACCAAATGACGTCGATAAAGATCACCACCAAGTAATTTAATTCTAATTCATTTCAATTGTGTATTTGTTTTTTTATTAGAAAACATAAGAGCCTAAAAAGATCGATTGAATCTTCTAAATTATTAATAAACTATTGAAATAAAGGGTTCTAGTCTAGAAAAAAAGAATATTCGGGTATAGGAGTAAGACAGATAGTGCAGGAACTGATTGTCAACATGATTTTTCCAAGAGTGATATGCAGTATCAACATCTATTTAATGTGTATTTAAATTATATACTTTTTTCATTAGGCCTTGATTCAATGTCAAGTTTGATAATAATCATTGCACATTTTGTATGTTACAATGGAACAGTTGCAAACTGTAATTATAAATTTTATTTTTTATTTCACCCCAGTTACTTAAGAGGTTCATAAATTTTCATTTAAGCCTTTCATTTATTTTATATAGTGTTTTCTACATACTCATCTTGAGTTAGAAATTGCGCATTTATATAGTGTTCATGATATAGTATTGTTCTGAAAATTAAAGCTTATAAATAAAAATATTTTTATAGTTTCTATTTATATAAGAATAATATGTAAATTTGAATGCATACTCTACGGGGTATGTACATACATATGTATGTTTGTTTGTAAAAATGTCATTAGTGTTTCACGGAAAATCCTATAATTTTGTATTTAGTCTAGTCTATAAACTAGTTTATAGTTAAGTTTATAGCCAAATCTACAGTCTAGACTATAGTCTAGTTTATAGTCTAGTCTTTAGTCTAGCTATAGTCTAGTCCATAGTCTAGTCTATAGTTTAGTCTATAGTTTAGTCTATAGTCTAGTCTATAGTCTAGTCTATAGTCTAGTCTATAGTCTAGTCTATAGTCTAGTCTATAGTCTAGTCTATAGTCTAGTCTATAGTCTAGTCTTTAGTCTAGTCTATAGTCTAGTCTTTATTCTAGTCTTTAGTCTAGTCTATAGTCTAGTCTATAGTCTAGTCTACAGTCTAGTCTACAGTCTAGTCTATAGTCTAGTCTATAGTCTAGTCTATAGTCTAGTCTATAGTCTAGTCTACAGTCTAGTCTATAGTCTAGTCTATAGTCTAGTCTATAGTCTAGCTATAGTCTAGTCCATAGTCTAGTCTATAGTTTAGTCTATAGTTTAGTCTATAGTCTAGTCTATAGTCTAGTCTATAGTCTAGTCTATAGTCTAGTCTATAGTCTAGTCTATAGTCTAGTCTATAGTCTAGTCTATAGTCTAGTCTATAGTCTAGTCTATAGTCTAGTCTATAGTCTAGTCTATAGTCTAGTCTATAGTCTAGTCTATAGTCTAGTCTATAGTCTAGTCTATAGTCTAGTCTTTAGTCTAGTCTATAGTCTAGTCTATAGTCTAGTCTATAGTCTAGTCTATAGTCTAGTCTATAGTCTAGTCTATAGTCTAGTCTATAGTCTAGTCTATAGTCTAGTCTATAGTCTAGTCTATAGTCTAGTCTACAGTCTAGTCTATAGTCTAGTCTATAGTCTAGTCTATAGTCTAGTCTATAGTCTAGTCTATTGTCTAGTCTATAGTCTAGTCTATAGTCTAGTCTATAGTCTAGTCTATAGTTTAGTCTATAGTCTAGTCTATAGTCTAGTCTATAGTCTAGTCTATAGTCTAGTCTATAGTCTAGTCTATAGTTTAGTCTAAAGTCTAGTCTATAGTCTAGTCTATAGTCTAGTCTATAATCTAGTCTATAGTCTAGTCTATAGTCTAGTCTATAGTCTAGTCTATAATCTAGTCTATAGTCTAGTCTATAGTCTAGTCTATAGTCTAGTCTATAGTCTAGTCTATAGTCTAGTCTATAGTCTAGTCTATAGTCTAGTCTATAGTCTAGTCTATAGTCTAGTCTATAGTCTAGTCTATAGTCTAGTCTATAGTCTAGTCTATAGTCTAGTCTATAATCTAGTCTATAGTCTAGTCTATAGTCTAGTCTATAGTCTAGTCTATAGTCTAGTCTATAGTCTAGTCTATAATCTAGTCTATAGTCTAGTCTATAGTCTTGTCTATAGTCTAGTCTATAATCTAGTCTATAGTCTTGTCTATAGTCTAGTCTATAATCTAGTCTATAGTCTAGTCTGTAGTCTAGTCTATAGTCTAGTCTATAGTCTAGTCTATAGTCTAGTCTATAGTCTAGTCTATAGTCTTGTCTAGTCTATAGTCTAGTCTATAGTCTAGTCTATAGTCTAGTCTATAGTCTAGTCTATAGTCTAGTCTATAGTCTAGTCTATAGTCTAGTCTATAGTCTAGTCTATGGTCTAGTCTATGGTCTAGTCTATAGTCTAGTCTATAGTGTAGTCTATAGTCTAGTCTATAGTGTAGTCTATAGTCTAGTCTATAGTCTAGTCTATAGTCTAGTCTATAGTCTAGTCTATAGTCTAGTCTATAGTCTAGTCTATAGTCTAGTCTATAGTCTAGTCTATAGTCTAGTCTATAGTCTAGTCTATAGTCTAGTCTATAGTCTAGTCTATAGTCTAGTCTATAGTCTAGTCTATAGTCTAGTCTATAATCTAGTCTATAGTCTAGTCTATAGTCTAGTCTATAGTCTAGTCTATAGTCTAGTCTATAGTCTAGTCTATAGTCTAGTCTATAGTCTAGTCTATAGTCTAGTCTATAGTCTAGTCTATAGTCTAGTCTATAGTCTAGTCTATAGTATAGTCTATAGTCTAGTCTATAGTCTAGTCTATAGTCTAGTCTATAGTCTAGTCTATAGTCTAGTCTATAGTCTAGTCTGTAGTCTAGTCTACACTCTAGTCTACACTCTAGTCCACACTCTAGTCTATACTCTAGACTATACCATAGTCTATTAGTAGTCTAGTTCATAGTCTAGTCTATAGTTTCGTCTGTAATCTGGCCGGTAGTCAAGTCTATACTTTAACAGCTAATAATTATTTTTTTAAATAATAAAACAAAACGTATAATATGTATGATAAAAAAATATTACAAACAAATTTTTAATAAAAATTCAGTTTAAATGTTTAATAATTTTTATTTTAACATTTACATCTTACAATCGTAAATCGCGTGGCGCCAACAAAGATTTCTTTTTAAAAACATTGTCGTAATTTTTGGAATGAAATGAGGGCGAGTACTTTTGCATTAAACGATTCTCAAGTTCATATGGGTGGTGTGTCTAAATTAACATTTAGCTTTTAAAATCCCTGCAGCCTTTAGAACTTCTTGTTTCCATACGATTCGCAAGAATGTTAAAATAAAATTATTGAGAATGGTTTGCTAGTTAAGCTTGCATAACTAATCGAACTGGCAATTAAACGGCTGATATGTGATGTAGAAAGAGATTTGAGTAGAAATTTGTTTAACGATAGATAGTGGGTAAAGTTATATCTGTCTGGTACTGAAAGACCAAAATATTAATAATCTATGCGCACATAACCTTGACATTGTTACCGCAAAATGAGCAAAAAATATGACGAAACCTTTTTTAGATGGAAGGGTCTTGTTTACACTTTTTATATTTACTACTTGTTGTCAATGGCAGTTGACAATAAAATCTTATGGGAGATAATAACTTTTGAATATGTTTGCCACAAAAATCATGTATGTATGTCGTCATATTACTAAATTAACAAAAGTCCTTTGGTCTACAAAAGACAAACATTAAATAATATTAAATTAAATAAATTAAATTAAAAAAATTAAATAATATTAACATTGTTTATTGTTATAAATTAATTTTATTTAACTCGTGCCAATTAAGAAATAAGTATGATATTTCCACAAATTTTATTGCAAATATCTATATAAAAATATTTAACGCCGTGGTACTTTAAAGTATAATTAAACATAAATGCCGTGGGACACTTTTTCGGAATATAGAATAATTATTTTTCAGTTCTAGTTTAGTTCTAGTTCAGTTCTAGTTCAGTTCTAGTTCAGTTCTAGTTCAGTTCTAGTTCAGTTCTAGTTCAGTTCTAGTTCAGTTCTAGTTCAGTTCTAGTTCAGTTCAGTTCAGTTCTAGTTCAGTTCTAGTTCAGTTCTAGTTCAGTTCTAGTTCAGTTCTAGTTCAGTTCTAGTTCAGTTCTAGTTCAGTTCTAGTTCAGTTCTAGTTCAGTTCTAGTTCAGTTCTAGTTCAGTTCTAGTTCAGTTCTAGTTCAGTTCTAGTTCAGTTCTAGTTCAGTTCTAGTTCAGTTCTAGTTCAGTTCTAGTTCAGTTCTAGTTCAGTTCTAGTTCAGTTCTAGTTCAGTTCTAGTTCAGTTCTAGTTCAGTTCTAGTTCAGTTCTAGTTCAGTTCTAGTTCAGTTCTAGTTCAGTTCTAGTTCAGTTCTAGTTCAGTTCTAGTTCAGTTCTAGTTCAGTTCTAGTTCAGTTCTAGTTCAGTTCTAGTTCAGTTCTAGTTCAGTTCTAGTTCAGTTCTAGTTCAGTTCTAGTTCAGTTCTAGTTCAGTTCTAGTTCAGTTCTAGTTCAGTTCTAGTTCAGTTCTAGTTCAGTTCTAGTTCAGTTCTAGTTCAGTTCTAGTTCAGTTCTAGTTCAGTTCTAGTTCAGTTCTAGTTCAGTTCTAGTTCAGTTCTAGTTCAGTTCTAGTTCAGTTCTAGTTCAGTTCTAGTTCTAGTTCAGTTCTAGTTCAGTTCTAGTTCAGTTCTAGTTCAGTTCTAGTTCAGTTCTAGTTCAGTTCTAGTTCAGTTCTAGTTCAGTTCTAGTTCAGTTCTAGTTCAGTTCTAGTTCAGTTCTAGTTCAGTTCTAGTTCAGTTCTAGTTCAGTTCTAGTTCAGTCCGAGTTCAGTTCTAGTTCTGTTTTAGTTCTGTTCTAGTTCTGTTCTAGTTCTGTTCTAGTTCTGTTCTAGTTCTGTTCTAGTTCTGTTCTAGTTCTGTTCTAGTTCTGTTCTAGTTCTGTTTTAGTTCTGTTCTAGTTCTGTTCTAGTTCTGTTCTAGTTCTGTTCTAGTTCTGTTCTAGTTCTGTTCTAGTTCTGTTCTAGTTCTGTTCTAGTTCTGTTCTAGTTCTGTTCTAGTTCTGTTCTAGTTTTGTTCTAGTTCTGTTCTTGTTCAGATCAATTCTAATTTAGCTCAAGTTTTCTGCAGGTGTTGAACCAGTTCGTTTGACACTAGGTGTTACGCAACAAACTGGTTACCGTACTAATTCTCTGCAACTACCATTTCTCAAGAGCTTCCATTGTTTTGTCAGCCACTGTAGAATACCAAGTATGCACTTAAATGACATAGAAACAAAATACTAAAACAATCAGAATACAAAGTTCATTGACATTAAAATTAATTGATTTTTTGTTGATATGTCTTTTTACATATAAAAAAACATACATACAAATATTTCATTGAAAACTTAATTGTAACCACAACCTCTCAAATTATATACTCAAAACTAAATCGTTTCGTTTCAAAAGAAAAAATGTATTAAAAATAACAACACAACACAAATGTGACAAATTTATTTCCTTCCCACCATTTTGTAGTTTAAACTAAATCAAAAAAAGATACAAAAAACTGACACAAATTGTTGACGAACGTCATCAAACACATGAGAAGAAAAAAAATTAAGAATCAATAAAATAAATTCTTAATAAAAAATATTATACACATAAATCTGAATATTCATATAAAAATTTCTATTGACCGCGTGACTCAAAAACAAAAAAAAAACGCGTCAATCGGGAAAAAGTAATTCCATTTTAAATAAATATACACGCAAAAGTATATCCATATACACCTACATATTAAAAAACACATATAAACACACCTATATATATTCATACATATGCATATAGTTATGTATGTATATGTTATTCATTAAATATATGTTTATAAGTATAACAGTTTTTTGTTATTATTTCAATATAAAATTACTTCTTATGTTTCTGATGCTTTTTCAAAAATGTTCTCTTCTATTCAGAAGAGACTGTTTGGCAAAATTTTGTTTATATTTTTGTTTTTTTTTTTCGTAAAAACAAAACAAAAATAAATAATTTTGTTTTTAAATATTTTGATGGACATTGTTTTTGGAAAACCAACACCATCATTTAGAATATTGTGTTTTTCCACACCCACGCTGTGTTTCACTAATAAATATACATACATTGTATTCGTTTTGTAAAATTTGACAAAATATCTATAGAGAAAGGTAAGTATAGCGAAATTAATAATGGAAGAAAGTGTTTTAGATAACGAATTTTATGCACACTATAGCCTATAAAGAACATTTAGGTATTTTTAAGTCTATCTGATCTATCTATCTATCTATCTATCTATCTATCTATCTATCTATCTATCTATCTATCTATCTATCTATCTATCTATCTATCTATCTATCTATCTATCTATCTATCTATCTATCTATCTATCTATCTATCTATCTATCTATCTATCTATCTATCTATCTATTTATCTATCTATCTATCTATCTATCTATCTATCTATCTATCTATCTATCTATCTATCTATCTATTTATCTACATACTTTTAATGTATTAAGTAAAAACCAAATTCTAGATGACACAAATCTTCAGAATTTTCGAGAAACTACATTATTATGAAGAAATCGATGTCAAACAATAAACATTTATATGTTGTTTCTTAATAACATCATAAATACTATTATCACACATATTTATGATTAATAATTTTCCCAATAAAAAGTTGGAAAAAGGAAGTTTTCCTTTCAACTTCATGAAAAAGTAGACAGACGAACGCCACGTGTAGTACGATAACGTAAACTTTTTCAATAACAATATTTAAGGTGAATGGGTCTTATCTATTATTTCTTTTTAGTTTTTCATTTCATAATAATTCCTAGTTAATCCTGCTGATACATAAAGTAAATAACATTTTTTTGCTGTTTTTCAGCTTTTCACGGTTCTTAATATTTTCCATTTAAATTATAAAATATTCATTTTATTTGCCTTTATACAGTTTGATTCTTTGGTTGGTTTGTTTATTTCTTAATAACTTTCGTCTTGTACAAGGCATATTATGAGGAATCCTTATGAAAAAAGGACACTTAGACGCCATTGTTAAAATAAAAATGTCTATAAAGATGACAAGGTTCAATGATTTATGAAATTATATTTACATATTGTATCTATGGATAAGAATTTGTATTAAATGTGGATATTTTGTACAAAAAAGGAAACATATATTAGAGAAATTGTATGCGTAAATCTTTTGTAATGTTTGTTTACAATTTCGAAAAGGAAATGGTCCTTGAAATGAAATTAATAATTTGAGTTAATCAAATAATATATAACAAATTAATTTTGTGGTTTAACGAATAATTTACAAGGAGAGAGTGAGAAGGTTGTAGGGGTCATGTTGTATTAATTATTGTGTCCTTTTTAATAAAACTAATTGAAATATTGGAAAATTTAATCTGCTTTTACAAATTCTAATCCTTACAATGTATGGATATACAAAGTAATTTGAAAATCCATTGAAATATTAAAAATTTAACTGTATAATGAATGATGTATGGTATATTTGTTTATTTAAAAGCCCCAAAAATGTTATTAAAAGTCAATAAAAATGCATCTGGCTGCACAAAGAACACAGACAATAATAATATTATTTAAATAAATATTTGTATTTGTAGACAAAAATACATTAAAATGTTTTACAAATGTAGTAATGTGTGTACAAATTTAATTAAATGCTTGTTAATTCACATTTTTTCGATATGTTATCACAAAAAAAAAAAAAAATCAAAAAACGTCAGCAAAACTCTTATAATTTTGTATAATTTTTTATTTATTTATTTTGTTTTTGCAAAATCAAAAATATACGTATATTTTATAAATTTAAAATTAAAAAGTCGAAATGAAAAAAAAATTTTTTTTTGAAATTTTGCCAATAAAAACAAAAACAACTGACCAGAATGCAAAACAACAAAAAATAAATAAAATTATTTAAAATAAATTATTTATCTTTAAAAAAATTGTATTATTATCAGTATAATTTACTACGAAAGACAAGAACGTATGTATGTGTATACTAAATCGTACCGAAAACAATTTGAGATATCTATACAAACAGAATTGAACACTAGCCATCACTTAAATAAAGATACATTTTCTACGCTGGTGTATATTCTCTACAGTGTAAATTCTTCAATATAGAACTTTAAAAAATAGAACTGAAATAGTACTGAACTAGAACTGAACTAGAACTGAACTAGAACTGAACTAGAACTGAACTAGAACTGAACTAGAACTGAACTAGAACTGAACTAGAACTGAACTAGAACTGAACTAGAACTGAACTAGAACTGAACTAGAACTGAATTAGAACTAAACTAGAACTGAACTAGAACTGAACGAGAACTGAACTAGAACTGAACTAGAACTGAACTAGAACTGAACTAGAACTAAACTAGAACTAAACTAGAACGGAACTAGAATTGGACTAAAACGGAACTAGATTTATGACTGAGTATGTCCTTTTTAATATCCTATTATGACCGCAATCATATCGGTTGCTTCAAACAGTAGCGATTCAATTATTCTTCTATTTATTCCCCCAGCCCGTATCATTTGTCTATATCTATGTATATATGTATTTGAATTAGATTATCACAAATACAATATACATTATTATAGCTATTATTTTATTTATTTATGTATTTGCACTCTTTTGTATGAAAAATTTATTTGTCTTAATACACCCAAGAACAACATTAAAACAAACCTCGTGATTATTACTCATGGCACTCACACTCATAAAATAAAATTTTAATTTTTGTTATTGTTTAACTAAAAAATAGAAGAAGTGTGTATGTTTTTTTTTCAAGAAAAAAAAATATATCAGATTTTTTAAATCTTTTAGGCGCTTGTACTCAAATCACAAGACTTGTCATACATATTAGCATGTCAAACATTTTATAATTGCAAATTAAATCCTAATAACATAGAAAACGAATAGAATTAGGTAGAGCAGGTTTAAAAATGTGTATGTCGAAATTTTTAATCGAATTGAAAAATATATAAAATATTAAACATTATAAAGTTAAAATCTTAAATTCTATCTCATAGCATGAAGAAGATAAATTCGTTGGCCTAGACTAGACTATAGACTAGACTAGACTATAAACTAGACTATAAACTAGACTATAGACTAGACTATAGACTATAGACTAGACTAGACTATAGACTAGACTATAGACTAGACTATAGACTAGACTTTAGACTAGACTATAGACTAGACTATAGACTAGACTATAGACTAGACTATAGACTAGACTATAGACTATAGAATAGACTATAGACTAGACTATAGACTAGACTATAGACTAGACTATAAACTAGACTATAAACTAGACTATACACTAGATTAAAGACTAAACTATAGAATATACTACAGATTGGACTAGTTGTAGGTCCAATATTTTGAGTGTTTAAAACATCAGCACAATTAGTCTACCACTTTAGTGGTGTAGGGTATAAATACGCACGCAATAATATACATATCAAATTTATTATAATTTATTTCGATATTTGTTTCACTTCTGTTTTTTCTATTATTATCATAAATTAAATTCTTAATAACACATTGAAACCCTTAAAAATATCACAAAATCTTAACCCTTTACCGCACTTCGACTCATACCAACCAAGCTTTAAAGAACACACAAATGTGTTAGCATGGGATTTTTTCTCAAGGATTTTGAAGGTTATAGACTTCAATGTCGTTAGTGTAACACATTGGCTTTAAAATAAGTAAAATGTTTTAAAGGTTGATTTTGTGAAGCCAACTTTAAACATACAAAATCAAATTCCACTCCTGTTACCCCCAAAAAGGAAACTAGGATAAAAAGAGTCTACTTTTGGCAGTATCACACAACTACCAATGAACTTAAATAAAGAGGGCTCGTCTTTTTTACTTAGAAATAAGAAAATAAAACACCAACAAAAATAACAATATTAAAGTAAACGCAACAACAGCTGTTTTGTTTATTTATACGATGAACCCCAAACAAACCCATGTAAAGCGGTGAAAGTCGTCTGTTAAAAGTTTATCATCATGGGGCCATAGTATACCCTACTTATACACCAACAATAAAACATTTTAGAAACCTGTACATACATACACAGGCTTGTTAAATACATATTTATCATACTACTACAAGCAGTCAGTTAGTAATCTTTACATATCGATAGTTAATACAATTTATGTTGGAAAATCTCTTGAGTACAACCCACGCAATATAGTTCCTATTTTATAAAAGAATTTATTCGGCTTTTTACGAGAGCATAATTTCTACTATTTAATTTGCCGATTCTTTTTCTCTTTTTATTCCTTTATGTTCTCATTGCTCATGCTCCGTTAAAAAAGAGAATTTAAAAATAACGGTTATTATTATTACGATTGTGAGCAGTTTTACGTGTTCTTATTAGACCGAAAAGTTAAACACAACGTGTAAAAGTGGTGACAAAATTCGTAGAATAACTCATATTTGAACATGTGAAGGCCTTAAAAACATAAGTACAATCCTTCTAAAGTACTAAAGCTTAATATTTTCAGTTTTAGTCAAAACTCAGTCTAATCCAAAATATGGTTAAGACGAAAGTTAGTCAAGTTTGTCGTTTGTCTAGCTTATCTTCAGTTATGTATGTTACAATACCAACTTGAATCAACACTATAAACCAGAATACTTAAGTCTACAATACAGACTTGTGTTTAGTCTAGAATAATTTATTGAAAATTAGTCTTGAGTCCAGACTATAGTCAAGTCTATAATCCATACAATACTTAAGTCAATAGTCCAGACTGTAGGCAAGCCTATAGTCCAGACTACAGTTAAGTCTATAGTGCAGACTATATTCAACCCTATAATTCAGAATATAGTCAGATTATAGTTATGTCTAGGCTATAGTAAAGTCCATGGTGTAGTCTATAACCTAGACTATAGTTAAGTCTATAATCAAGACAAAAGTCAAGCCTATAGTCCAGACTATAGTCAAATCTATAGTCTAGACTATAGTCAGGTCTATAGTCTAGACTATAGTCAGGTCTATAGTCCAGATTATAGTCCATTCTATAGTCCAGACTATAGTCAAGTCTATAGTCCAGACTATAGTCAAGTATATAGGCCAGACTATAGTCAAGTCTATAGTCCAGACTATAGTCAAGCCTATAGTCCAGACTATAGTCAAGTCTATAGTCCAGACTATAGCCAAGTCTATAGTCCAGACTATAGTCAAGTCTATAGTCCAGACTATAGTCAAGTCTATAGTCCAGACTATAGTCAAGTCTATAGTCCAGACTATAGTCAAGTCTATAGTCCAGACTATAGTCAAGTCTATAGTCCAGATTATAGTCAAGTCTATAGTCCAGCTCATAGTTCAGATTACATTTAGGTTTTTAAGCTTATTGACCACTTTACAGTTATTATGTCTAAAATCGAGTGTTTTGTCAAATACAAATCCTCATATCATAAAAGTTAATTCACGATTCACAGTTGGTACATTTTTTTATTACCATTTGGTACAATTTTCATTTTGCATCTCTATTATTTGGCTTTATTTCAAATTTATCTAAAAATGTACTTGACATGCCGCCGCTTTTTTGTTTTTATCTAATTTGTTTGGGGGAACTAGTAGAGGAATTTTTGAATTCTATTCTTTCTTTTATGGGTAATGATGGTATTTATCTAAAGATGTACACACACATTTAAAATTTTTCACATGTTTTTTGGTGTTTTTCTTTTTGGTGCTTTTTCTTAAAAATTCCACGAAATGTCTAAGAAATTATGATGAAATATTTCGTCATACATCGATTGTTGATATTTAATATTTTTATTTGAACTTTAAACATTTTGGCGGTTCTGTGTTTTGTTTATACGTTCATTTATTGGGAGGTATATGCATGGGGGTGAAAATGTTTATATTATTTTGAGCAGATGTGTATGTCTTTATGTGATACAGTGTGACAAATAATATACCCTACACAACTTAAAATAGAAAATGTAGGGCAGTATTGTTTAAACCTCAGCAGCGTTCTATTATGAGAATGCTTTTAAATTATTAATGAGTTCAAGTTTGAAGATAAAATAAATGATTGTCATGAACGAAAATCATGAACCGATTTTTAATAATTTTGTTCTTTTGTATTTTTCAGACTTTCTAAAGTATGAAGTCTTGAAGTAGGGGGTTTTCCTATATTCTGAACTATAGTTAAGTCTTCAGTACAAAACGTATTCTAGTCCAGACTATAGTCGAAAGCACAGTCTAAAAAGTTGTTAATTCTATAGTGAAGACTATAGTCGAGACTATAGTAGAGAATATTATAGTCCAGACTGTAGTAGATAGTCCAGAATATAGTGAAGACTATAGTAAAGTGTTTAGTGAAAACTATAGTCCAGACTATAGTGAAAAATATAGTCCAGACTATAATGGAAACTATAGTCCAGACTATAGCCTGTATTCTATTGAAGACTAAATGATTTTCATGAAAGAAAATCATGAACCGATTTCTAAAAATTTTGTGCCTTTGTATTTTTCAGACTTTCTAAAGTATGAAGTCTTGAAGTACGGGTTTTTCCTATATTCTGAACTATAGTTAAGTATTCAGTACAAAACGTATTCTTATCTATAGTCTAGACTATTGTCGAAAGCACAGTCTAAAAATTTATTAACTCTATAATGAAGATAATAGTGGAGAATATTGTCGTCCAGACTATAGTAAATACTCCAGACTATAGTTCAGTCTATATTGAAGACTATAGTCCAGACTTTAGTAAAGATTATAGACACACTAAAGACCATAGTCCAGACTATAGTAAAGGCTATAATCCAAACTAAAGTCCTGACTATAATGAAGACTATAGTCCACACTTTAGTGAAGACTATAGTCTAGACTATAGTGAAGACTATAGTGTAGACTATAATGAAGACTATAGTCCAGACTATAGTGAAGAATATAGTGAAGACTATAGTGAAGAATATAGTAAAGACTATAGTCCAGACTATAGTGAAGACTATAGTCCAGTCTATAGTAAAAAATAAACCACACTAAAGATCGTAGTCCAGACTATAGTGAAGACTATAGTCCAGACTATAGTGAATACTATAGTCCATACTATAGTGAAGACTATGTTCCAGACTATAGACTATAGTGAAGACTACAGACCAGACTATAGTGAATACTATAGTCCGGAATATAGTGAAGATTGTAGTGAAGACTATATTCCAGACTATAGACTATAATGAAGCCTATAGTCCAGATTTTAGGGAAAACTATTGTCGATACTATAGTGAAAACTATAGTCCACACTATAGTGAAGACTATATTGAATACTAAAGTCCAGACTATAGTTAAGACTGTAGTCCAGATTATAGTAAAGATTATACTGAAGACTTAAATTAAGTGAAAAATCCAGACTATATTCAATCCTATTGTTGAGAACATATTCTAATCTATAGTCCAAATAATAGTCTATACTATATTCCAGATTATAGTCAAGTCTAACCCAAACTATGGTAAAGATTCTGATTAGTTATCTTCCTAAATTTAATAAAAAGGTGTTAAAACGTCAACGGCAGTCAAATCTATATTAGTTTAGTCCAAACTATAGTTCAGATTATAGTCTTAGGGAAGATTAGAGTAAAGTCCATAAAGGCTTAGTCCATAGTATAGTCAAGTCGACAATTCAGACTATTGTAAATATATAAAGTCCAGTGCATATTCGATTCCCATGAGAAACTCTGGTCAACTACACTACAAAGGGCTTATGGTCATCGTCATCTCGGAGCTCGGAAAATGATGAGTAATTGTCATGTAATGGACAAATAATATAATGGAGAAAAATATAAAATAGTAGGACATATCTCAAAGTAATTCCGAGTATTTTAAGGTGTAGGGTATAAATATTTGTAAAACACTTCCTTTTTGCGAAGACTATCATTATTTTGTATCAAAAGAATAATCGTCACACTATATTAAAGCAAACACTCCCGTGTTCGTAAACAAACCCCAAAAAGGGAGTGGGAAGAAGACACACACACACATTCACACTCACATTGTTTTAAACATTACATGAAACTATTAAACACTTGTAACCGAAGATGACGAAATTTGTATATATGTATGTAAGTATGAACGGATATAAATACATTTATATATAAATTTATTAATGTGTAATTTAATATGTGTACAATAATTAATTTGAAAAAGAAACAACAAAAAAACGTTTAATTTAAATTATTTACCAACAGTTGTCTGAATACACAATATGTTTATTTTACCATATTAATTTTGTATTATTTATTATTAATGTTTAATATTTGTTTATTTTTTAATTATAACGAACATTTTGTTAAGTATTTTTTATTAATTTATTATATTCTCAAATAAATGTTTAAATTGAAAAGAACATTAACACGTTAACCAACAAAAAAAATGTATCTGTTAATCCGCACCCATATTTCAACAGATTTTTTTCACAGGCAATTTATTTAATTACAACAAAAAGCCTTAAAATTTTGTTAATTATATATTAATTATAAGTATTTTTTATTTTAAATTTTAAAAATTTTTTTTATTATTAATTTATAATTTTTCTTTTTTTTAATTTTTTCTAAACATTTTTTTTTTCTTCACTTACCATTACTAAAAATATTTGTTGTGTTTGGAAGGACATGCTGATACATGACTTGCTACAGTACAGCAATCTACTCACTATCATGTCACTTTAACCACTACAAGAGAATGAAACTTGGAGAGCCTTGCTCTGCGTATTTATAATAAAAATTTTTTAATTCCCGAAATAAAATCCCAAACAAAAAATATAATATGTGTTAACGTTAGAAATCGTTTGTGATTACTCTCTTTTAAAAGGTTTGTTTTTTTTTTGTTTGTGGGGAAGGGAGGCCTTAAGAGAGAATTGTTACTGAGATTAAAATAAAACAGTATTTTTTCCTATTAAGTTTGCCAATTTCCCACTATTTTCTAACTACATACATTCTATAGAAAATTTTACACTTGAATTAACCGGTAATGAATCTATTTTTTTATTTTGCTTTAAATATATAATTGCCGATACTTATGAATATTTTTACACAACGTCTCACCCCGTTATTTAGTGACATAGGTTTTGTATTTTTACCCGGTATTATTTTACTATTTGTTTGCAGTTTTCATATAATTGTTTTTTAAATACTTGTTTAGCGTAGCACTTGATGCGTTGCAAGTTTATTGCAAACTGACAAATAAAGTTATAATTATGTGACAAAAAAGTGTTAATAACTAATTACAGTTTTTATTACTATACTATAGGTATGTATGTATTCATTTGGAATGGATACCCTATAAGCCTAAATATCGGTAACTTAAGTTTTAAACAGAAGTTCGAAAAAGCTGGATTTATACAGTTACCACTATAAAAAGTCGATATTTTAGACTATAGAAAAGTCAATATTCTAGACTATAGCAAAGTGTATAGTCTGGACTATAAATAGTCTACAGTCTGTACTATGGAACAGTCCTTAGTCGTGACTATAGAAAAGTCTATAGTCAGGACTATACAAAAGTCTATAGTCTGGACTATAGAAAAGTGAATAGTCTGGAATAGAGATATGTCTATAGTCTGGACTATAGAAAAGTCTATAATTTGGACTATAGAAAAGTCTATAGTTTGGACTATAGAAAAGTCTATAGTCTGGACTATAGAAAAGTCTATAGTCTGGACTAAAGAAAAGTCTATAGTCTGGACTATAGAAAAGTCTATAGTCTGGACTATAGAAAAGTCTATAGTCTGGACTATAGAAAAGTCTATAGTCTGGACTATAGAAAAGTCTAAAGTCTGGACTATAGAAAAGTCTATAGTCTGGACTATAGAAAAGTCTATAGTT
>NC_060951.1:31102787-31107038 GCF_022045245.1 Lucilia cuprina
AGTTCAGTTCTAGTTCAGTTCTAGTTCAGTTCTAGTTCAGTTCTAGTTCAGTTCTATTTCAGTTCTAATTCAGTTCTAGTTCAGTTCTAGTTCAGTTCTAGTTCAGTTGTAGTTCAGTTCTAGTTCAGTTCTATTTCAGTTCTAGTTCAGTTCTATTTCAGTTCTAGTTCAGTTCTAGTTCTGTTCTAGTTCTGTTCTAGTTCTGTTCTAGTTCTGTTCTAGTTCAGTTCTTGATTTTTAATAATTTTTTGTGTTTCTTCCAAAGGCGTTTGACACTCTTTTACAACTGAAACATTAATGTAAGAACAGCCTCAATGGAAATGGTAACTCCTCAATTAAGACAAATTATTTTCCAAACAAAAACAACCTAAAAAACATTCTTAACAGCTAATGAATTCAAAACACATGCGAATCGTGTATAATTTTATCTGCATAAATTTGTGTTAACAAATATTGTCATTAACATATTTACAAAACCACTGACTAATGATAAATGTAATTTCTCCCGAAAAATATAATAAAAATATAATAACAAAAATAAATAAATATTCTATAAATAAACCAAATAAAATCTCTGAAGAATATTTATTTTCTGTCCATTTATTTAATTCTACCACTCCAGCTAGTTTAACCAAGTAATAACCTTGAAATTCAAAACAAAAGTCGCAATTATTTACTACAATATTTCATTAAATATAAATTTAGCAAAGAGGGAGAGAGAAAGGAAAACCTACAATATAGTTTTTCCTTTATTTGCCTTGTCCCTTTTTAACCATCATCATCATTATACAAATACATCATCAGCGTCATTTGTAACGACACAACTCGGAACAAAACAAAAAAAAAATAATTGTCGTACAAATAATTCCCCATTGTCGGAGCATACGGACCAATTAGAGGAAGTGTAATATTTTTTCTATTCGTACTCATATGACTGCAATCATACGTTTTTTCCATTAAATATTCTAGTTTTTTTCTAATATTTTTTTACTTTATCAGTTTAAAAACATCAACAACAAATGCCAGCAATTTATGTACCTACACAGTGACAATTGCTGTCAGCTAGCTAATTCATACATAGAAAGAGAGAAAGGGAGAAAGGGAAGTTGTACAAGATAAAGGCAATTCGATATGCAAACAAATAGTGGGAAAAATAGGTGTATGTTGGTGGTTCAATATTTTTCGAGCTGAGCTGTAAAGTCCGACAAATAACCACAACAATGATGAATAATAAAGTTAATAAATGTATAATAATAACTGTAATAACAATCAGTTGGTTGGTTAATAGAAAACAGTGGAATGGGGAAAAACCGCAAAGTGTTTATAAAAATAAAATATTTTTTTTATTGAAAAATTTTCCATAAATATTTCAATAAATTTACTTTTTATAGGGAATTTTTAATATATTTTCTATTTTAGGGATATTTTCCATAAATTGTCCTTTTTAAAGGTAATTTTCCAAAATTGCCTTTTTAAAAGAAAATTTCCTATTTTATAGGAAATTTCAAATTTTTGGTAGGAAATTTTCAATAATTTTCTTATTGGTAGGAAATTTTCAATAAATTTCCTTGTAAAGAAGATTTTTCATAAATTTCCTTTTTTATAGGGAATTTTCAATAAATTTCCTTTTGGTAGGAATTTTTAATAATTTTACTATTTTAAAGGAACTTTGTTAAAGCAAATTTTAAAATTAGTTCCCTTTTGAAGGATATTTTCCATAGATCCCTTTATATTCCTTTTTAATATTCAATAAAATCCCTTTTAAAAGGAAACATTCAATAAAATTCATCTTTGTTAAAAATTTTCATAAAATTCTTTTTAATAAGAAATTTTTAATAATTTTACTTCTTTAAAGTAAATTTGTTAAAGCAAATTTTCAATTTAGTTCCTTTTTAAAGGAAATTTTCAATAGATTCCTTTTTATTCCTTTTTAAAGGAAACTTTGAATGAAATGACTCTTTTTAAAAAATTTCCATTAAATTCCTACCTATAAAAAATTTCAATAAATTTATTTTTTTAAAGGGAATTTTTTAAAAAAATTCCTTTTGTAGGAAATATTCAATAGATTTCCCTTTTAAAAGAAATTTTTTGCAAATTTCTTTTTTTTTTTGGAAATTTTCAATAAATTTCTTTTTGAAGGATATTTTTAATAAATTTCCTTTCTAAAGAAAATGTTCAATAAAATTTTCTTTTTATAGGAAATTTTCAATAATTTTCTTTTATAGAAAATATGCAATAAATTTCCTTTCAAAATATTTCCATTTTAGAAAATTTTCAATAAAATTCTTTTTTAAAGGAAATTTTCAATAAATTTCCATTTTAAAGGCAATTTTCAATAAATTTTCTTTTTTGACGAAATTTTCAATAAATTTCATTTTTAGATGAAATTTTTAATAAATTTCATTTTTAGAAGAAATTTTCAATAAATTAAAATAAATTTCTTTTTTAAAATAAATTTCTTTTTAATTTTCAATAAATTTTCTTTTTTGACGAAATTTTTAATAAATTTCCCTTTTAAATGATACTTTTTTATAAATTTTCCTTTTAAAGAAAATATTGAACATTTCCTTTTGTAGGGAATTTTTTATATTTTTTTTTTAGAAAATTTTCAATAAATTTCCTTTTTATAGGAAATTTTCAAAAAATTACATTTTAAATTTTCAATAAATTTTCTTTTTAGAGGAAATTTTTAATAAATTTTCTTTTTAGAGGAAATTTTTAATAAATTTCCCTTTTAAAGGAAATTTTCAACAAAATTAAATAAGTTTTCTTTTTAAAGGATATTTTTAAAAAATTTTCCTTCTAAAGAAATTGTTCAATAAAATTCCTTTAAAATTTTCAATAAATTTCCTTTTTATAGTAATTTTGTTTACAGCCGAACGGCTCTTTAGGCGAACTGGTCAAAAGCGGTTAAAGAACACGCCATCAATGTATGTTGGACACATTGGAAGGTTATACACAATCATCGGACGTGCCTGATCGTATACCAGACACAAAATATGTCGGAAACTTTAAAAGGCTGATACCAGATAGAATGTCTTGGTCAAGCAGAATATTAGAGCAAATACCAGTAGGAATCCGTTGTTACATGGATGGCTCTAAATTGGGGGATAAAATGGGGCTGGTGTCTATATTGAAGATAAAGAAGCAAAAATATACCATCGTTTACCAAATCATAACACAACCTTCCAGGCAGAAGTACGAGCAATAACGGAATGCGTAAATTGGATTAGAATAAAAATGGCGCATACAGCGCTTAATATATCAGGATAAAGAACTAAATCTAAGACCGTATTGGATTGTAAGAAAGCTTTAACTCGGGAGTAGTCGGTAACGAAAGAGTGAAACGAAGCTTTAAAGGGAATGGAGCTCAAGACAGTTAAACTTACAAACGCAAACCATTCTCCTTAAAATGAGCAAATCTTAAGTTCGTATGATAATACGTATTCTGTGTGGACACACAGGATTACGAGCACATTTATGCAAAATGGGACATGCGGATTTAGACTTATGTAAATGCACTGCCAGGCATTCGTTGAAGTTAGATCCAAGTATCTTCGAAATAACATTCCTGACTAACACAGATTGGAAGATTCTTAGGAATTACGTTCAGGAAACTGAGTTTCTGAACACTGAAAAATAATTCATTCAGTTTCTTTTTTTCTCATGATAAGGAGTGCACAACAGGCCCGATTGTGGCATAGGTGTATTTCTTCGGATTTCATGTAGTATACATCCTCTTATCAACCTAACCTAACTTATAGTAAATTTTCAATAAATATCTTTTTTATAGTACATTTTAAATAAGGAGTGAGATCGAAAAATTCTTAACATACATATATGTTTATAAACAAGAAACCACTAAACTTACAGCTTTATTTTTTTTATTTGATTCAAATTATTATTACAATTTGCAAAAACAAATATTTTTATAGTTTTAATCACTAGTGATGAAATTTAGAACCCTTTTCGGAAACCCTTCCATTAACGTTTTTATAGTGCTTTCTGTCACTTTGCTCGAACATGTAGTCCATCTCCGTTTAAAATCTACCACACTTTTGGACACCTTTTTTGTACTCTTCAATTCTCTTTTAACAAGAGCCCAATATCTCTCCGCTGGCCTTAGCTCTGGGCAGTTTGGAAGATTTGCCTCTCTTGGTACAAATACCACATTATTGTTCTTGTACCACTCAAGGGCTTGTTTACCATAGTGACAGGATGTCAAGTCAGGCCAAAAATAAGTGGACACAT
>NC_060951.1:31107138-31109339 GCF_022045245.1 Lucilia cuprina
GTTCAGTTCTAGTTCAGTTCTAGTTCAGTTCTAGTTCAGTTCTAGTTCAGTTCTAGTTCAGTTCTAGTTCGGTTCTAGTTCAGTTCTAGTTCAGTTTTAGTTCAGTTTCGGTTCATTTCTAGTTCGTTCTAGTTTTGCTCTAGTTTTGTTGTTAGTACTTTTCTAGTTCTATTATCCACTGCCAGCTTTTTACAAAAGCCCACTGTGCTGTTAGCTGTTTTTAGTTTTTGTTATATTGAAATTTATACTCTTCTACACACTTATCTCAAATTTAAACACAAAACACCGATAGGTACATACATTTGTTCAAAGCACGCGAAAATAAACCTACACTGTCGAAAATTTTGCGTATGTTTATTTATACATCTATATTTCGTCTTATTTTGCTGTTAAAATTGCTGATTGCCTGTTATTTTGACAATGAATGTTTGTATGTGTTTGTGTACGATAGCAATATATGTATAACGATTCTGTGACGTGCTTTTTTAGTAGGCACATCTTGTATATCTGAACATTGGAAAACAACAAAAATAATTATTTATTTATATTTGTATATGTGTATAAATTTCTTTTAACATTGTAATATTCATATAAACTATTCGCTGATTTTGTATTTTTTGCTTAATTCGGTTTATCTGTATTATATATTCTTTTTTAACTTTTTCTGTGGCCAAAATGCCGGTCATTAGATTTTATTTATACATATACAGTTTGCTTTTCAACTGAAATGACGTAGTGACTGGTACTTTTGGACCAAACTCCTTTCTCTTCCAGCATAAAGTTATAACAGAATTTAAAGTCTTTTATACTATGTATAAATGTGCGTGTGGTTGGGGGTGTGTTTTAAGAGTCTGCGCTTTAAACAATGTCCTTGATATGACACATAAACACTTGTGTCGGTATTTTCTCTGAGGGATAGTAAAACATACATATTTATTTACATAGTGGTATTGGTTTTTGGAGAAGTTAGTTTAATACCAGTACTACCAGTTTAAGATGGGAATTGTTATATTTTTTTGCTCATAATTTCTTGTTTTTATGTTGTTTGCCGCACATGGTTAACATTAGTAATAGTTTGGGTACGAGTATCCTATTTGCTGTTTTGTAGTTTAAAAATCCCTAAGTTCCTTCATAAGCTCTTGTTTCCAAAGTTTTCAATAAAACAATGATCGCCTCAGGTCATAATAGACATGCCCAGAGGAAAATTTTGATATTGATCACGTAGCATAGTGTTTCATATTGATTTTGCAATAGTTCTGAAGATTTCGGTGTACTAATTATATATAACATATATAAAATATTGAACATGGTAGGGTCGGCATATTTTGCTATTATGAAATTCAATTCCAATACAGTATAAACACATGCTGGTTACATTTTCAAAAAATCCCATACAAATGTCACCCAAACCAATGCATGAAAACTATGTGATTTCGTTGTTGAGCGTACAGTTATAAAAATAGTCAGTACATGCAAACATGCATACATACATCTAAAAAAAAAACTACATAAGAACACATGCACTTAAAATGATTGTTTACGTCATGTACTTGCTATGCAATTCTGAGCTCCTACATAAAATTAATGTTTGTACGTGTTTGTTTGAAAGCTACAGCTAAAGCACATACATAAAGACAATGTATGTATGTAAAAATACATACAGACATGCATATATATATATACTAACTAACGATTTTGTTTGACAACAAAACAAATGAATATTTAATGAAATTTTATAGTACACATGAGAACAAGAACGAAACATCAGCAGTAACTGTTAAAGAAAATGAAAAAAAGGATATGAATAACATACATATGCAAATAAAAATTCTTTCTTCATTTTTATGAATAAACATTTTAAGGGCTGGATGATAATAATTTTTATTGTGATCAAAAAGAAAACGCTATCATTTGTACATGACTTGATTTGACTTTGTAGGGAAAATTTCAATAAGTTATTTATGGGGAACAAAAAGAGCAGGGATGGATAAATATTACAAAAGTGTCACAACATTTGTTAGGGATATCATCTACAGTCTAGTCTATAGTTTAGTCTATAGTCTTGTCTATAGTCTAGTTTATAGTCTAGTCTATAGTCTATAGTCTAGTCTATAGTCTAGTCTATAGTCTAGTCTATAGTCTAGTCTATAGTCTTGTCTATAGTCTAGTTTATAGTCTAGTCTATAGTCTAGTCTATAGTC
>NC_060951.1:31109439-31171616 GCF_022045245.1 Lucilia cuprina
TGTTTTTCAAAGGTAACTTGATCAAAAAAAAAAAATCAAATAATACTTTGGTTGAAAAATGTAATGAAAAACGTGTGTTAAGAATTTTTCGATCTCACTCCTTAAATATCCTTTTTTCAGGAAATTTTCATAAAATTGCCTTTATATTTTTGACAAATTATGATTTGATATGAAATTTTTGACAAATTTCCTTTCTATTGTAAATTTTCAACAAAATTTCCTTTTTTTAGCAAATTTCCGGTAAAATTTCCTTTAAAAGAAATTTTTTGACAAAATACCCTTTTAAACAAATTCTCAATAAATTTCCTTTCTATAGAAAATTTCCGATAAAATTCCTTTCCATACCAAATTTTTCATAAAAAATAATCCATAAATTTCCCTTGTAGAGCAAATTTTCTCTGTTTCCTATCAAAATTTCCCACTGTTTAACGTCTAAAACGTAATATTGCCTAGAAAATGCAACGTTAGTTGTAAAGATTTAAAAAATATAAACATTTAACGTTGAAATATGATACAACTAAGCGTTGGAACTGCATAATCAATGTATACGTACATACATATGTATGTATGTATGTATGTATGTATGTATGTATGTATGTATGTATGTATGTATGTTTGTATGCAAAATATATCAATATTGACGACACTAAATGAAAACGATAATAATGACAATGATGATGACTGGGAGGCCTTCATTAAAGAATGCGGTAGTAAAATAAACAATTACTTAAACGAAACAGAAAAAAAAACGAAGACAAAAAACTGGGTGGGTGATATGAAAATTGTTTGGGAAAAAGAAAGAACATTTAAAAGTAGGACTATGACTAGCTTAGTTAAAGCCAAGATAGTTAGTTTTATAACGTTTAATGTCGAGAACTTCCCTAACTACCCTTATAACAAGTCTATAAAAAAAAAAAAAAAAAAAAACATTTGAAAAAAATAGGTTAATTTGTAATTAACCTGTCATGTTTTGTAACAACTTGTAGTAAAATTTAACAAATTCAAAACGTATTCAGTACTTTATGACACTAACAAAATGTAAAAGGTTAACATAAATAGGGAATTTCTTTTCCCATAATTACATTATTATCACTTCGAATATAACTAAAAGCCGTTATACACGGTTGTCAGATCTTACAACGTTGTCAGTAAAATGTTCAGAAAATGTCTAATAATCGTCTGAACTTACAATTTTTCTTTTGCAACGTTGTCAGAAAAAGCTCTAGCCAAAATATTGCAAGACAATATTTGTAAGTTGACAGTATTATTAGACATTTTCTGCACATTTTACTGCCAACGTTGTAAGATCTAACAAAAGTGTATACATAGCATAATACATATTAGAATACATATTACCGTTTGTCTGCCAAACAATCGAATATTATTGATTGATTATAGCCAACAGCGTATTACTTAAGTTTTATCTATGACAATGTTTTGAGCTTAATGACTTTTCCCAAAGGATTTAGAACATTTCGACATTAATTCACCTTCAATTGTTTTTCCTAGCTTGACTTGACATACTTTCTGTCAAATAAAATTTATATAAACGTATGGTATAATGTATATAAATAGTGTATATGTTTGTCTGTCTGTCTAACTCTTTATATACTTCTATAAGTTTCATCAATTGACAAGTAAACTTTTAACACAATTTAAATTCGTTACTTTCATCACGTACACACGAATGAAAACTTTTATTAACTTTCTGACTATACGAGTGAAAACAAACAGATTCGTTAATGCTGTTCACAAATAATGACACGAAGAAAACAAACAAAAAAACAAGTAAGAAAATATAGTCGGGCGAAGCCGATCATATAATACCCTAAACCTGTTTACGAATAAAATGTGATTTAGTTTTCATAATAAAGCATTTAAGTTGAATTGTACCTTGCCTTAGATATACATACTTAAGCCTTTTATTGTTGAATAAGATTGTGAAAGCGCCCATCAACGCTTTTCATAGGGGCTAGGGTCAAATGAGGCCCTTTAATTAAAAAGGTCATGAGGGTCATCAAGTCTAGTATATAACTTGGTTTTGCAGCTTTTTGTCGAGATACGAGTATATTAAACAATTATGAACTTAAAAGCCCTATTCGGCGGGTTCAGTTATCTCCAAAATTGCGACCTGTAGCTTGATTATAAGGTTTACAAGTGGGTTCAGTTGTATAGGGGCTAGGTGAAATAATGCACCGATGTAAAACATTTTCAAAAGGCTTCTACGGTACCATAGAAGATCATGTGCAAAATTTCATTGAATTATCTACAAAATTGCGACCTGTAGTTTGATTACAAGATTTACAAGCCCTATTCGGGGGTTCAGTTGTATGGGGGCTGGGGTGAAATAATAGACCGATCTTAACCATTTTCATAAGGCTTAGTTCCTGGGACAATAGAAGATCATATACCAAATTTCATTGAATTATCTTCAAAATTGCGACCTGTAGTTTGATTACAAGGTTTACATGGACGGGCGGACGGACGGACTTAGCTAAATCAACTCAGAAAAGGATTCTAAGCCGATTGGTATACTTAAAGGACCAATTTTATTGGGCGTTACAAACATCAGCACAAACCCAATATATCCTCCTCTACAGTGGTGTAGGGTATAATGAAGAAATACTAAAACCAGTTATAGGCAGTTTTTCTGAAAAAGTACATATAGATATGGCAATATGACCTTTAATTGACATTTTTATTGTAAACAAAAGATGTTTTGTTATTGAGTGTATGAGTATTGCTACAATCTTCCTCAGTCTTCTAATGAAATAAGAATGTCAAATGTTGCTGTTACTATTGAGATTTTGTTACAGAAATTCATTTGGAAAAATAAGAAATACATGCTCTTTTGTCACAGTTAAACGATATTCGTAATTGCAATAATATAAACGAGGCCCACCACACTTCTATTAACTAAACAACAATTGGTAATGAGAGAAATTACTTTATGTCATAACAGTTCCTTAATATTGTCCTACATTCAAAGCCTTTATAAGTGTTAAACGATTTTTTTTCGACTTTACAAAATTTCTTTTCTATTTACTTTCTATTCTTCTATATGTAAAATATAAATGAGGTTATATTTAAATAACCATTTATATAAATATGATAATCATATATTATGATATTTATTATAAATTCCTTTAATATAAGCATCTTTAACATATAATACCATTCTTATAATATTATTAAGAAATTTCTTAACATGAAATTATAGTTCACAAAGAAATCCTTTTAAATGCTAATATATACATATATTTCTATATAAGTGTGTATGTAAATAAGTACGAGGATATTTTGAAAAGTATTTTAATATGAAATGATATGCTCAACTGACTGATTGAGCTCCTTTAAGCAACAATTTGAAATTTCAAATGGGCGTGGCACCTCCCATATAATAATGCTATTCAAATATTGACTGATGGATCCAAAAAACGCACACAGGAGTAGGATGTGGAATATATTCGGCGCAGTTAATGTTTAGACTGTCGGAGGAGATCCCTGACTACTGCTGTGTACTCCAGGCTGTTGAATACATATAGTATTCAGAGATACAAATCGAAACGTCTCAAATCGGCGGCAGATAATATTTAGCAAGACGCGCCGCCGCTGATAAAGATTGGAATGACACATGTATTTCGGAAAATAATTTTACCAATTACAACGGAGTTTTCCCTATTTTAAATTCATTTTGCATCGGCTTATATCTCTGACTGTATTATGGGATATCAAACAGGGAAATCCACATAATCAAAGCAGCCATTATTCAACAATTTTTTCTCGAGAAGATAGCGAGAGATTTATCGGTTGTGTGGGTTCCTAGACATTGGGATATAGAAGGCAATAACCGTGCTGATGCTCTAGCAAAAGACGGAAGTGCTCTACAAGTGACTGAGTTCGGCTGCAACATTAGCATATCATATGTAAAAGGTAAACAGCTGATTACAGACAAACTGCATAAGATCGTTAATAGAAAATGGAAGTATGAACCCATCTGCTTGGAAACGAGAGAAATTTAGCCTAGAATGGATACGACACGAACAAACTACGACATAAAACTTTAAATATCCAATCTCAGGAACCTTATTGTGGTTTTAACAAGACATTGGCCATTAGGCATTTATGCGCAGAGACTGAAACTTTCTTCAATAATTTTTGCACCAGCTATAATGACGTGAAGGAAAATTACAGTATTTTCTTTGTCACAAAAGCTTTCTGTCAGATGAATGACCGGCAAGGATTATAATACATTTATCTGTAGAACCAAAAAGCTGAAATAATTTAGCCCTCTACAATAAGGACAATTGCTAAAGTGTCAATATCACGATAGCACAACGGGAGCATTCTGGAACCAAGTGATTTTTGCCTCGTTCGGCTGCCAAATTAACCTAACCTACTACTTGATTCACACACAAATAGGCGGTATCAGTTTAGAGGGCGTGTCACATTGCGTAATAATAAAGTAGAACAATTTCTCTGGGATACGCAACAATTCAGATGAAGTTATCCAAGGTTGATAATTTGCCTAATGAAATCTAAGAAAGTATGTACTTTATGCTCCGATGTTCAGCATATCATCGATATTCGAGGATATTTGATTCTAATATCTAGAGAAACCTGGCATATACTATAGCCTCTAACATTTAAGGTCTAAGGTTTAAAAACTCAGTTTCATGGAAGTAAATCCTTAAATTCCACAGAATTTTAAAAGCAGTATCCCCTAGGAATATAATTTCCAAATTTCGACGAAACCCTGGCAAGGACCAAATAAGTGTTCTAGCGTTTTTCACTCAATGAGTTTACAAAGTTTTCGTTGTGCAACTCAACGAAAACTTTTTAAACTCATTGGGAGAAGCAATTTCGAAACATTGGCGTCTCTACAAATGTCGTTCAGAAACATAATTCCTAATTCTTCAGACGATGTTCTTAAGGAATGTAGTATAATATAAATCTTAAGGTTTTCTGATCTAGGATATACTTAAATTTATGGACCACTTAGTAGACTCTAGGTTTTAAGCGTTTTAGAAGTCAATGATGACAATGATTAACAGGGTCAGCAAAAAAAGCTTGAAGATCATAAATTGAAGGTCATCACAGATCATCACAAGCAACATATACCAAATGTAACTGATTTGTTTAAAACAAGTATTTGAACTACATGTTAAAAAATATTTAGCGTAGTTGACTCTCACGTCTTATATGCTAGACCTTGCCCAATCTAACTTTTATTTATATAGATCCATGCAGATCGCCATGAAAGTATTTCGAAGCTTTTTAAAAACTATTAAAGTAGTAATTGTGAAAAAATACTTCACCCTTTCTATAGCCTAGACCATGCCTTGGCTAACTACTGTTTATTTTGATCGATACTGAACGTTCTTTATTAGATATACTTCACTTCAGAAAAGTATATTTGAAATATAAAAAATTATCTACATATAATGACATATGTTGTACGTGACTTTAAATTCAGTTCTGTTAGCGAAATACCGACACTATTTCCGACAACGAACATCGTACATCGAACTTCACTTCAGAAAAGTATATTTGAAATATAAAAAATCATCTACATATAATGACATATGTTGTACGTGACTTTAAATTCGGTTCTGTTAGCAAAATACCGATACTATTTCCAACAATGAACATCGTATCAAAACTAAAGATCGTAATCAACGTTTTAAGTATATGTTTTAGTCTTTTACAACACACATGTTAGCATGTTTGCACTAGTTAAAATGTTCTAAATACATGCACACACTACCTACCAAATATCCTTCCATTATACAAATGACTATAATACATTAACCTCCCCATAGTGGTACAATGTCAAGGAAAGAGTTACTATTTAATATTAAATTGTCATGTTCAGGACTGAAATAAGTTAATAGATGTGTATATGTATGTATGTTCGTGAGATTTCAGTGTAAATAGACACACATATTAAAAGGACATGACATTTATCTTTATATATACTACTACTACTACTGACTATATACATATGTATATTACTCAGTTAAAGTGATGTTTTTCGTTATATAACATACATATCCTATACATTTGTCAAACTGTTATACAGTAAATATTCTGGGAGTGACAGTATACAAGAAATAAATTAACAGTATACAAAAACATTATTAAGTTGTTATAGGTCAACTTTAATAATGGATCAAATTTTTAGCAGACAATGAAGAAAAAGTAGACTAGTATTTGTCCTGATCAAATCTGAAACTTTAAATAGCTCTTGGAAAATATAAACTGGACTCGTTAGGTATTTTAAAAAAGCTTACAGATGTTTTTGGAAATTTTTAAAAAATATTAAAAAAACTTCAATCTAATCAAAAGTTCCAAGTTACCATTTCATTCGCATGAACTGTAAAACTACACACCCAATAACTAACACAACAATACACTCCAGTAACTGTTATATATACATATGTATATTCATATATTACATGTACTTGTGTCAAAATGAACATGTACTTTCGTTTTGTAAGTACTTGTATATTTTATTATTTAACTAAAGTAGGCTTTTATTAAAATTACTATCATATATTTTTGCTAACAAACCTCCCACACACTAGCAATTTTGCCTTAACACACGTGTCTTAAAAGATTTCCTCTTAATTCACATCTTGTCTTAAGTAGAATAAGTATTTTTTTGGTGTAATAAACATGAAAATTAAATTAAAATTGCCTGTCATGTTTTGAGTTAAATGATTGGCGGCGCTAAAGTAGAAAAGGAAATGATTTTTGAATTTGAAATGTAATCGTAACGTTATGTAATTTCAATACATAGTCATAGTTAATTAATGACAAGTGAAGAATTTCCATTCAAAATTGGTGCAGCGGGCTGTATACTAGACTTAAGACTAGACTATAGTCTAGACTATAAACTAGATTACATAATATACTATATCCTCTAGATAAAAGTGTAGACTAGACTATAGACTGGACCGTGGACTAGTCTATTAACTTGACTATAGACAGGACTATAAACTAAATTAAATACTTTTAACTACATTATAGACAAGACTCTGGACAAGAATGCAGACTAAAGAAAAGAATATAGACTAAACTATAGACTTATCTATAGACAAGACTATAGACTAGACTATTGAATAGACTATAAACTAGACTATACTATAGACTAGACTATAGACAAGACTATAGACAAGACTATAGACTAGATTATAGACTAGACTATAGACTAGACTATATACTAGACTATAGACTAGACTATAGACTAGACTATAGACTAGACTATAGACTCGACTATAGACTAGACTATAGACTAGACTAGACCATAGACTAGACTATAGACTAGACTATAGACTAGACTATAGACTAGACTATAGACTAGACCATAGACTAGACTACGGACTAGACTATAGACTAGACTATAGACTAGATTATAGACTAGACTATAGACTAGACTATAGACTAGACTATAGACTAGACTATAGGCTAGACTATACACTAGACTATAGACTAGACTATAGACTAGACTATGGACTAGACTATAGACTAGACTATAGACTAGACTATAGACTAGACTATAGACTAGATTATAGACTAGACTATAGACTAGACTATAGACTAGACTATAGACTAGACTATAGACTAGACTATAGACTAGACTATAGACTAGACTATAGACTAGACTATAGACTAGACTAAAGACTACACCTTAGACTTGACTATAGACTATATACTAGTTTGTTGTCTAGTCTATGGACTAAACTATAGACTGGAGTGTAGACTATAGACTAGGCTATAGACTAGACAGTAGACTAGACCATAGACCGGACTATAGACTAGGTTAGACTTAACCTAGACTTGGCTAGACTAAACACTAGACTATAAACTAGACTAAAGATAGACCTGACTATATTCTAAACAATAAACTAGACAATAGACTAGACTATAGAGTAGACCATAGAATATACCGTAGTCTAGTTTATATACTAAACTTTGGACTAGATTAGACTAGACCTGACTTTAGATTAGATTATATAATACACTAAACAGTGGACTAGACTAAAGACTAAACTACAGACTATAGACTAGACCAGGCTTTAGATTAGACTAAATAATACATTAAACACTGGACTATATTCTAGACTAAAGACTAAACTACAGACTAGACCATGGACTAGACTATAAACCAGACTTTAGACTAGACTATAGATTAGACTATAGACTAGACTATAGACTAGACTATAGACTAGACTATATGCTAGACTATAGACTAGACTATATACTAGACTTGACTATAGTCTAGACAATAGACTAGACTATAGACTAGACTATAGACTAGACTATAGACTAGACTATAGACTAGACTATAGACTAGACTATAGACTAGACAATAGATTAGACTATAGACTAGACTATAGACTAGACTATAGACTAGACTATAGACTAGACTATAGACTAGACTATAGACAAGACTATAGACTAGACTATAGACTAGACTATAGACTAGACTATAAACTAGACTATAGACTAGACTATAGACTAGACTATAGACTAGACTATAGACTAGACTATAGACTAGACTATAGACAAGACTATAGACTAGACTATAGACTAGACTATAGACTAGACTATAGACTAGACTATAGACTAGACTATAGACTAGACTATAGACTAGACTATAGACTAGACTATAGACTAGACTATAGACTAGACTATATACTAGACTATAGACTAGACTATAGACTAGACTATAGACTAGGCTATAGACTAGACTATAGACTAGACTAAGACTAGACTATAGACTAGACTATAGACTAGACTATAGACTAGACTATAGACTAGACTATAGACTAGACTATAGACTAGACTATAGACTAGACTATAGACTAGACTATAGACTAGACTATAGACTAGACTATAGACTAGACTATAGACTAGACTATAGACTAGACTATAGACTAGACTATAGACTAGACTATAGACTAGACTATAGACTAGACTATAGACTAGACTATAGACTAGACTATAGACTAGACTATAGACTAGACTATAGACTAGACTATAGACTAGACTATAGACTAGACTATAGACTAGACTATAGACTAGACTATAGACGAGACTATAGACTAGACTATAGACTAGACTATAGACTAGACTATAGACTAGACTATAGACTAGACTATAGACTAGACAATAGACTAGACTATAGACTAGACTATAGACTACACTATAGACTAGACTATAGACTAGACTATAGACTAGACTATAGACTAGACTAGACTATAGACTAGACTATAGACTAGACTAGACTATAGACTAGACTATAGACTAGACTATAGACTAGACTATAGACTAGACTATAGACTAGACTATAGACTAGACTATAGACTAGGCTATAGACTAGGCTATAGACTAGACTATAGACTAGACTATAGACTAGACTATAGACTAGACTATAGACTAGACTATAGACTAGACTATAGACTAGACTATAGACTAGACTATAGACTAGACTATAGACTAGACTATAGACTAGACTATAGACTAGACTATAGACTAGACTATAGACTATAGAATAGACTATAGACTAGACTATAGACTAGACTATAGACTAGACTATAAACTAGACTATAAACTAGACTATACACTAGATTAAAGACTAAACTATAGAATATACTACAGATTGGACTAGTTGTAGGTCCAATATTTTGAGTGTTTAAAACATCAGCACAATTAGTCTACCACTTTAGTGGTGTAGGGTATAAATACGCACGCAATAATATACATATCAAATTTATTATAATTTATTTCGATATTTGTTTCACTTCTGTTTTTTCTATTATTATCATAAATTAAATTCTTAATAACACATTGAAACCCTTAAAAATATCACAAAATCTTAACCCTTTACCGCACTTCGACTCATACCAACCAAGCTTTAAAGAACACACAAATGTGTTAGCATGGGATTTTTTCTCAAGGATTTTGAAGGTTATAGACTTCAATGTCGTTAGTGTAACACACATTGGCTTTAAATAAGTAAAATGTTTTAAAGGTTGATTTTGTGAAGCCAACTTTAAACATACAAAATCAAATTCCACTCCTGTTACCCCCAAAAAGGAAACTAGGATAAAAGAGTCTACTTTTGGCAGTATCACACAACTACCAATGAACTTAAATAAAGAGGGGCTCGTCTTTTTTACTTAGAAATAAGAAAATAAAACACCAACAAAATAACAATATTAAAGTAAACGCAACAACAGCTGTTTTGTTTATTTATACGATGAACCCCAAACAAACCCATGTAAAGCGTGAAAGTCGTCTGTTAAAAGTTTTATCATCATGGGGCCATAGTATACCCTACTTATACACCAACAATAAAACATTTTAGAAACCTGTACATACATACACAGGCTTGTTAAATACATATTTATCATACTACTACAAGCAGTCAGTTAGTAATCTTTACATATCGATAGTTAATACAATTTATGTTGGAAAATCTCTTGAGTACAACCCACGCAATATAGTTCCTATTTTATAAAAGAATTTATTCGGCTTTTTACGAGAGCATAATTTCTACTATTTAATTTGCCGATTCTTTTTCTCTTTTTATTCCTTTATGTTCTCATTGCTCATGCTCCGTTAAAAAGAGAATTTAAAAATAACGGTTATTATTATTACGATTGTGAGCAGTTTTACGTGTTCTTATTAGACCGAAAAGTTAAACACAACGTGTAAAAGTGGTGACAAAATTCGTAGAATAACTCATATTTGAACATGTGAAGGCCTTAAAAAACATAAGTACAATCCTTCTAAAGTACTAAAGCTTAATATTTTCAGTTTTAGTCAAAACTCAGTCTAATCCAAAATATGGTTAAGACGAAAGTTAGTCAAGTTTGTCGTTTGTCTAGCTTATCTTCAGTTATGTATGTTACAATACCAACTTGAATCAAACACTATAAACCAGAATACTTAAGTCTACAATACAGACTTGTGTTTAGTCTAGAATAATTTATTGAAAATTAGTCTTGAGTCCAGACTATAGTCAAGTCTATAATCCATACAATACTTAAGTCAATAGTCCAGACTGTAGGCAAGCCTATAGTCCAGACTACAGTTAAGTCTATAGTGCAGACTATATTCAACCCTATAATTCAGAATATAGTCAGATTATAGTTATGTCTAGGCTATAGTAAAGTCCATGGTGTAGTCTATAACCTAGACTATAGTTAAGTCTATAATCAAGACAAAAGTCAAGCCTTAGTCCAGACTATAGTCAAATCTATAGTCTAGACTATAGTCAGGTCTATAGTCTAGACTATAGTCAGGTCTATAGTCCAGATTATAGTCCATTCTATAGTCCAGACTATAGTCAAGTCTATAGTCCAGACTATAGTCAAGTATATAGGCCAGACTATAGTCAAGTCTATAGTCCAGACTATAGTCAAGCCTATAGTCCAGACTATAGTCAAGTCTATAGTCCAGACTATAGTCAAGTCTATAGTCCAGACTATAGTCAAGTCTATAGTCCAGACTATAGTCAAGTCTATAGTCCAGACTATAGTCAAGTCTATAGTCCAGACTATAGTCAAGTCTATAGTCCAGACTATAGTCAAGTCTATAGTCCAGACTATAGTCAAGTCTATAGTCAGCTCATAGTTCAGATTACATTTAGGTTTTTAAGCTTATGACCACTTTACAGTTATTATGTCTAAAATCGAGTGTTTTGTCAAATACAAATCCTCATATCATAAAAGTTAATTCACGATTCACAGTTGGTACATTTTTTTATTACCATTTGGTACAATTTTCATTTTGCATCTCTATTATTTGGCTTTATTTCAAATTTATCTAAAAATGTACTTGACATGCCGCCGCTTTTTTGTTTTATCTAATTTGTTTGGGGGAACTAGTAGAGGAATTTTTGAATTCTATTCTTTCTTTTATGGGTAATGATGGTATTTATCTAAGATGTACACACACATTTAAAATTTTTCACATGTTTTTTGGTGTTTTTCTTTTTGGTGCTTTTTCTTAAAAATTCCACGAAATGTCTAAGAAATTATGATGAAATTTCGTCATACATCGATTGTTGATATTTAATATTTTTATTTGAACTTTAAACATTTTGGCGGTTCTGTGTTTTGTTTATACGTTCATTTATTGGGAGGTATATGCATGGGGGTGAAAATGTTTATATATATTTTGAGCAGATGTGTATGTCTTTATGTGATACAGTGTGACAAATAATATACCCTACACAACTTAAAATAGAAAATGTAGGGCAGTTGTGTTTAAACCTCAGCAGCGTTCTATTATGAGAATGCTTTAAATTATTAATGAGTTCAAGTTTGAAGATAAAATAAATGATTGTCATGAACGAAAATCATGAACCGATTTTTAATAATTTTGTTCTTTTGTATTTTTCAGACTTTCTAAAGTATGAAGTCTTGAAGTAGGGGGTTTTCCCTATATTCTGAACTATAGTTAAGTCTTCAGTACAAAACGTATTCTAGTCCAGACTATAGTCGAAAGCACAGTCTAAAAAGTTGTTAATTCTATAGTGAAGACTATAGTCGAGACTATAGTAGAGAATATTATAGTCCAGACTGTAGTAGATAGTCCAGAATATAGTGAAGACTATAGTAAAGTGTTTAGTGAAAACTATAGTCCAGACTATAGTGAAAAATATAGTCCAGACTATAATGGAAACTATAGTCCAGACTATAGCCTGTATTCTATTGAAGACTAAATGATTTTATGAAAGAAAATCATGAACCGATTTCTAAAAATTTTGTGCCTTTGTATTTTTCAGACTTTCTAAAGTATGAAGTCTTGAAGTACGGGTTTTTCCTATATTCTGAACTATAGTTAAGTATTCAGTACAAAACGTATTCTTATCTATAGTCTAGACTATTGTCGAAAGCACAGTCTAAAAATTTATTAACTCTATAATGAAGATAATAGTGGAGAATATTGGTCGTCCAGACTATAGTAAATACTCCAGACTATAGTTCAGTCTATATTGAAGACTATAGTCCAGACTTTAGTAAAGATTATAGACACACTAAAGACCATAGTCCAGACTATAGTAAAGGCTATAATCCAAACTAAAGTCCTGACTATAATGAAGACTATAGTCCACACTTTAGTGAAGACTATAGTCTAGACTATAGTGAAGACTATAGTGTAGACTATAATGAAGACTATAGTCCAGACTATAGTGAAGAATATAGTGAAGACTATAGTGAAGAATATAGTAAAGACTATAGTCCAGACTATAGTGAAGACTATAGTCCAGTCTATAGTAAAAAATAAACCACACTAAAGATCGTAGTCCAGACTATAGTGAAGACTATAGTCCAGACTATAGTGAATACTATAGTCCATACTATAGTGAAGACTATGTTCCAGACTATAGACTATAGTGAAGACTACAGACCAGACTATAGTGAATACTATAGTCCGGAATATAGTGAAGATTGTAGTGAAGACTATATTCCAGACTATAGACTATAATGAAGCCTATAGTCCAGATTTTAGGGAAAACTATTGTCGATACTATAGTGAAAACTATAGTCCACACTATAGTGAAGACTATATTGAATACTAAAGTCCAGACTATAGTTAAGACTGTAGTCCAGATTATAGTAAAGATTATACTGAAGACTTAAATTAAGTGAAAAATCCAGACTATATTCAATCCTATTGTTGAGAACATATTCTAATCTATAGTCCAAATAATAGTCTATACTATATTCCAGATTATAGTCAAGTCTAACCCAAACTATGGTAAAGATTCTGATTAGTTATCTTCCTAAATTTAATAAAAGGTGTTAAAACGTCAACGGCAGTCAAATCTATATTAGTTTAGTCCAAACTATAGTTCAGATTATAGTCTTAGGGAAGATTAGAGTAAAGTCCATAAAGGCTTAGTCCATAGTATAGTCAAGTCGACAATTCAGACTATTGTAAATATATAAAGTCCAGTGCATATTCGATTCCCATGAGAAACTCTGGTCAACTACACTACAAAGGGCTTATGGTCATCGTCATCTCGGAGCTCGGAAAATGATGAGTAATTGTCATGTAATGGACAAATAATATAATGGAGAAAAATATAAAATAGTAGGACATATCTCAAAGTAATTCGAGTATTTAAGGTGTAGGGTATAAATATTTGTAAAACACTTCCTTTTTGCGAAGACTATCATTATTTTGTATCAAAAGAATAATCGTCACACTATATTAAAGCAAACACTCCCGTGTTCGTAAACAAACCCCAAAAAGGGAGTGGGAAGAAGACACACACACACATTCACACTCACATTGTTTTAAACATTACATGAAACTATTAAAACACTTGTAACCGAAGATGACGAAATTTGTATATATGTATGTAAGTATGAACGGATATAAATACATTTATATATAAATTATTAATGTGTAATTTAATATGTGTACAATAATTAATTTGAAAAAAGAAACAACAAAAAACGTTTAATTTAAATTATTTACCAACAGTTGTCTGAATACACAATATGTTTATTTTACCATATTAATTTTGTATTATTTATTATTAATGTTTAATATTTGTTTATTTTTTAATTATAACGAACATTTTGTTAAGTATTTTTTATTAATTTATTATATTCTCAAATAAATGTTTAAATTGAAAAGAACATTAACACGTTAACCAACAAAAAAAATGTATCTGTTAATCCGCACCCATATTTCAACAGATTTTTTTCACAGGCAATTTATTTAATTACAACAAAAAGCCTTAAATTTTGTTAATTATATATTAATTATAAGTATTTTTTATTTTAATTTTTAAAAATTTTTTTATTATTAATTTATAATTTTTCTTTTTTTTAATTTTTTCTAAACATTTTTTTTTTCTTCACTTACCATTACTAAAAATATTTGTTGTGTTTGGAAGGACATGCTGATACATGACTTGCTACAGTACAGCAATCTACTCACTATCATGTCACTTTAACACACTACAAGAGAATGAAACTTGGAGAGCCTTGCTCTGCGTATTTATAATAAAAATTTTTTAATTCCCGAAATAAAATCCCAAACAAAAAATATAATATGTGTTAACGTTAGAAATCGTTTGTGATTACTCTCTTTTAAAAAGGTTTGTTTTTTTTTTGTTTGTGGGGAAGGGAGGCCTTAAGAGAGAATTGTTACTGAGATTAAATAAAACAGTATTTTTTCCTATTAAGTTTGCCAATTTCCCACTATTTTCTAACTACATACATTCTATAGAAAATTTTACACTTGAATTAACCGGTAATGAATCTATTTTTTTATTTTGCTTTAAATATATAATTGCCGATACTTATGAATATTTTTACACAACGTCTCACCCCGTTATTTAGTGACATAGGTTTTGTATTTTTACCCGGTATTATTTTACTATTTGTTTGCAGTTTTCATATAATGTTTTTTAAATACTTGTTTAGCGTAGCACTTGATGCGTTGCAAGTTTATTGCAAACTGACAAATAAAGTTATAATTATGTGACAAAAAAGTGTTAATAACTAATTACAGTTTTTATTACTATACTATAGGTATGTATGTATTCATTGGAATGGATACCCTATAAGCCTAAATATCGGTAACTTAAGTTTTAAACAGAAGTTCGAAAAAGCTGGATTTATACAGTTACCACTATAAAAAAGTCGATATTTTAGACTATAGAAAAGTCAATATTCTAGACTATAGCAAAGTGTATAGTCTGGACTATAAATAGTCTACAGTCTGTACTATGGAACAGTCCTTAGTCGTGACTATAGAAAAGTCTATAGTCAGGACTATACAAAAGTCTATAGTCTGGACTATAGAAAAGTGAATAGTCTGGAATAGAGATATGTCTATAGTCTGGACTATAGAAAAGTCTATAATTTGGACTATAGAAAAGTCTATAGTTTGGACTATAGAAAAGTCTATAGTCTGGACTATAGAAAAGTCTATAGTCTGGACTAAAGAAAAGTCTATAGTCTGGACTATAGAAAAGTCTATAGTCTGGACTATAGAAAAGTCTATAGTCTGGACTATAGAAAAGTCTATAGTCTGGACTATAGAAAAGTCTAAAGTCTGGACTATAGAAAAGTCTATAGTCTGGACTATAGAAAAGTCTATAGTTTGGACTATAGAAAAGTCTATAGTTTGGACTATAGAAAAGTCTATAGTCCTGACTATAGAAAAGTCTACAGTCTGGACTATAGAAAAGTCTATAATCTGGACTATAGAAAAGTCTATAGTCTGAACTATAGAAAAGTCTATAGTCTGGACTATAGAAAAGTCTATAGTTTGGACTATAGAAAAGTCTATAGTTTGGACTATAGAAAAGTCTATAGCCTGGACTATAGAAAAGTCTATAGTCTGTACTATAGAAAAGTCTATAGTCTGGACTATAGAAAAGTCTATAGTCTGGACTATAGAAAAGTCTATAATTTGGACTATAGAAAAGTCTATAGTTTGGACTACAGAAAAGTCTATAGTCTGGACTATAGAAAAGTCTATAGTCTGGACTATAGAAAAGTCTATAGTCTGGACTATAGAAAAGTCTATAGTCTGTACTATAGAAAAGTCTATAGTCTGGACTATAGAAAATTCTATAGTCTGGACTATAGAAAAGTCTATAGTCTGGACTATAGAAAAGTCTATAGTCTGGACTATAGAAAAGTCTATAGTCTGGACTATAGAAAAGTCTATAGTCTGGACTATAGAAAAGTCTATAGTTTGGACTATAGAAAAGTCTATAGTCTGGACTATAGAAAAGTCTATAGTTTGGACTATAGAAAAGTCTAAAGTCTGGACTATAGAAAAGTCTTTAGTCTGGACTATAGAAAAGTCTATAGTTTGGACTATAGAAAAGTCTATAGTTTGGACTATAGAAAAGTCTATAGTTTGGACTATAGAAAAGTCTATAGTTTGGACTATAGAAAAGTCTATAGCCTGGACTATAGAAAAGTCTATAGTCTGTACTATAGAAAAGTCTATAGTCTGAACTATAGAAAAGTCTATAGTCTGGACTACAGAAAAGTCTATAGTCTGGACTATAGAAAATTCTATAGTTTGGACTACAGAAAAGTCTATAGTCTGGACTATAGAAAAGTCTACAGTCTGGACTATAGAAAAGTGTATAGTCTGGACTATAGAAAAGTCTATAGTCTGAACTATAGAAAAGTGTATAGTCTGGACTATAAAAAAGTCTATAGTCTGGACAATAGAAAAGTCTATAGTCTGGACTACAGAGAAGTCTATAGTCTGGACTATAGAAAAGTCTTTAGTCTGGACTATAGAAAAGTCTATAGTATAGACTATAGAAAAGTCTACAGTCTGGACTATAGCAAAGTCTATAGTCTGGACTATAGAAAAGTCTATAGTCTGGACTATAGAAAAGTCTATAGTCTGGACTGTAGAAAATTATATAGTCTGGATTATAGAAAAGTCTATAGTCTGGAGTATAGAAAAGTCTATAGTCTGAACTATAGAAAAGTCTATAGTCTGGACTATAGAAAAGTCTATAGTCTGAACTTTAGACAAGGATATAGTCTAGATTATAAAAAAGTCTATAGTTTAGATTATAAAATTGTCTACACTCTGAACATTAGATTAAAAATTTTAAGATGAATATTAGCTTCCGCTACATATATGGTCGGCATAAATCAAAGACAGATATAAAATAATAGGGTTTCAAATAATCGTTGTGGTTTTGATTAATATTTAAAAATATATATTTTTTTGCGGTTGAGAAGAAACGTGTGATTTAGCACAATTCATTCTAAGCATATAAGATTGGTATATAAATATTTGATCTAAAACAAATAAACAAAAAAACGTTATATTATAAACATTTGTATGTACAAACGTCTGTATGTCGTTTTAACACATTTGTGTGATGTACGTAAATTTTTTGCAAAAATTAATAATTTTTTTTTGTTTATTAAATAAACAAATACAATATCACTTTCAATATTATTGAATGTCGCATAATACCGAATTTATATTAGTTGGTCATCAAAATAATTATTAACAAATTTTATCATATGACAATTTTTTGAATTTAGTATTTTTTGCAAAATCTACAAAAATTCATGAAGAACTTTGCAATAAGGTAAATATTTAAAGTTTCGGATGTAAATGTATAAAGTTATAAATTGTTTGTTTAAAATGTATTTTCATTATTGTTAAGTAAGTTTTTTTCATTAATATCAGCAAAAACATAGTCATGACTTGTAATTACTCAAGAAGATACTACGCGATAGTGTAGTGATGACTTACAAATTATATTATATGTAAGTACTCTACTTTGACAAATGAAAAAGCTTTTTCTTTGCAAAAAAGTAATAATATACTCTGAGGCTATCTTTTTTCTCAACAACAAAACTACTAACTCAACTTCTGTTTTGGATACCATCGCAGTAAATGCTTACCAAACTCAATATTTATAAACAAGTGAGATAAGTACTTGCATTCAATATCATTATCATGTTTAAAAATGTATTTAACATTGACCCCCTTACTTTTCAAATCAAATATAAAAGTCAGTTTGATAAATTTACGAATTTTCAGAAATTCCATCGTTTATATATAGACGACTAGTCATAAAGACATCTAATGTAAAATGTCATCACATAATGACTTCTGGATAAAGAATAAGTAATGACATTGTCGTTAAGACACAGTTTCTAACTGTGAAGGTAAATTTTAATAGCTCATAGGGCGAGTTTTTCAAATAAAGATAATCTACATTCTTTATTTAAACCTAGTTTAATAATAATGTTTTGTGTTTTTCAGTAAACCGTAGAGTATTCAATTATTCGGGTTATTCGTTATTTGAAATTTGGCAATTTTCATTTATTCGAGCGATTAATCGTCAAAAATTGATCCGATCGACGATCGACGATTAATCGTTACCCTAGTAAACAGTAACGTTACATATTATCTTATTTTAACTGAGTGTAATTGGCCAATTAAACTCAAGTTATAAGTGAGAAAACACAATTAACAAAAACAATAAAACAATGATTTCGGAAGAACAAAAACATAATATTTTAAGTAAATTGTAATTTTCTAATTTTTTTTGTTTTTATTAATTATTGTTTTAAATGTTTATTTAACATTTTTCAAAATTTTCTATTTTACAAAAGTATTGTTTGCAAAAAACAGCTGTTCATTGTTTATGTTTTTGAGTGAAAACTTGGCAATACTAACAAAGTTAACTGAGCTTAAATCTAAAACGGAAAAACACAATTATCGGTTAAAGTCCGCCTGAAATTGTTCCGAGATTAATCTAACAGTAAGTTAAGCCTAGTTTAGCTGATGAGTAAGAAACCCGTAGTAGACGCTAAACGTAACTAAGGGACGAAAATGTACCAAAAAGTTAGATTTTCATCATTCTACATGTTTAATTTCATAGTTGAAGGTTTAATATTAAAACAAGTAAGAGTTCTATATCCCCATAAATTTCGTCTAATCCGGGCTCTACATACTTAATTTCATGTTTCTAGGTTCATTATTATATCATTAAAGTACCAAAAAGTTCCCTTTTAGGTGTTTTCACCTAATCTCGAATATGCATACTTAATTTCATGTTCCTAGGTTCAATATTATACAATATTCAAAAAATACCTCTTAAAAATTATAAAGTTCCCTTTTATGGATTTTTACCTAATTCAGCCTCTACATACTTAATTTAATATTTCTAGGTTCAATATTAAGAAAATTCAATAAATACCTTTTGAAAAACGAAAATGTACCAAAAAGTTCCCTTTTATGGCCTCTAACTTAAGCCAGGCTCCACATACTTAATTTCATGTTTCTAGACAATAACAACACACTAGTGCTGATCTCGTTCTGCTAGACTTGCTCTGATGCTCTCGCTCTGTCTTGTTTTTATAAACAAGAGTACAATAACAAAAATCTAAATTTTTTGATGAAATTTTCAGAGGTTGCTCATATTTCCGTTATTTATGGATCGATTTTGCTGATTTTAAATACCGATCTTATCGAAAGCATATCTAACAGGATTATTGAAGATTCCGATATCGTCGATATCTGGGGTCCTCTAAAAACCGATTCAGATTCAGACAGACAGACATGTCTTAATGGACCCCGCTATTTATAAGGATCCAGAATATATATACTTTATAGAATCGGAAAATTATATTATAGAAATTACAAACGGAATGACAATCTTATGTATAAATGTATACCCTTCTCACGAAGGTGAAGGGTATAAAAATATAAAATAAATGTACGAAAAAGTACGTTCCCAGGATGAAAAATCCGTAGATATTGGCTTACTACTTACTACTCTATTGAATAGTGTTCGACTACTTTCCATACTAGTTTACGTACTCTCTCTGGGCTAGTGTGGTTACTAGTTTATTTATTAGTCAAAGGACTGGTCTATTGAATAGTATATTGCTTAGTCTGAAGACTAGTTTCTAAACTAGCATTTAAGCCAGGCCATGGATTAGTTTATTGACAAGCGTACGAACTAATTTATAGAGAAGTCTATTGTTTAGATTACATATTGAATAGTCTATGGATTTGCCTAAGATCTAAACCATGATTGAATCTATTAATTAATCATTTCAATACTCATTTTAGCTATTTTAATGTTTCTAGTTATAGTTATACTTATTTGTGAACAATCTATCTATCTATCTATCTATCTATCTATCTATCTATCTATCTATCTATAATATATATATATATATATATATATATATATATATATATATATAATATATATATATATATATATATATATATATATATATATATATATATATATATATATATATATATATATATAATATATATATATATATATATATATATATATATATATATATATATATATATATCGATCTATCTATCGATCTATCGATCTATTTATCTATCTATCTATCTATCTATCTATCTATCTATATATCTATCTATCTATCTATCTATCTATCTATATATCTATATATCTATATATCTATCTATCTATCTATCTATCTATCTATCTATCAATCTATCTATATTTCTATCTATCTATCTATAGTATAAGGTCTGACCTAGTTTTTTCAAAGCCTTTTGCATATTTTAATGACTAGTATATTGTGACGAGTTGACAAGTCTATGGGCTAATATTAGTCTATGGACTAGCATATGAACTAGGCTATGAATTAATCTATTAACAATTCTATGAACTAATCTTTTGAATTCTGACTAATCTATTGACCCTATTAATTATTAGTCAATATTATAATCTGCTGATCTTTTAATAAACTAATATTTTATCTAGTGTATATAGTAGTCTATTGGATCAATTGTTCAAAATGTCGTTGAACTAGTCTATTGACTGATTTGCGAATTATTGTCTGTAGGGGACAAATGTTGAATATTTTATGAACTTTTAAGCAAACTCTTGACTAGTATTTGGATTAGACTATTGACAAGTCAATGGACTAGTATATAGACTAATTTAAGGTCTGGTATATATACTAATATATGGACGGCCCTATTGGCTAACATATTGAACAGCCTATTGACTACTCCAGGATGCACTTATTTCACCATGGACTATTCTATTGAATAGTCTTTATTTGTGATGCTGATTTTTTTGATTTTAGTTTCACAAATTTTTGAAATTAATCTTAATATAGACTTACAAATAGTTAAAATGCAATTACCTTATATCTTTTAACAGTTTTTTTATTATTAAATTCACAATATTTTTAATTTTTTTTTCACTTTTTTAAACACTATCAGCTTTCAGACTGAGTATGTAAACAAGAACAAAAAATCGCAGAGTTGATTATAAAGTATTATTATTTTTTAAACATGAACGTTAACTATTTAACGGATAAATTTTTATACTCTTTGAATCAGGAGAATATATAATAAAACAAATAGGCACTTATAAATTTACAATATTTTTATAAAAATATAATGGTTACATGTATATAAACTAATTAGTATAAAATATATGATAATTAAAATAACTACCAAATAAGCAACCGTGTTTATTATTATTGCTACATCACTAAGCAAAAGATGTCACTGTTAAATAAAAGTAGTAAATACAAAACAGCTGTTCATTAAAAATTCATCTCTCTCATTTTCTCTTTTTTTTCATTCATAAAAAATACAACAAAAGAATGACATACAAACATTAAACGAAATTTGCAAAAATTATCGAAAAATCAGTGAAAATTAAGTGTAAAATTAAAGAAAACATTTAACAAAAAATGGCTTCAAACGTTGAGGAGCCTGAGGATAAATATGATATACTCAATATACCTTTGGCAAAACCGAAATTCCTGGATCCCATACCAAATGATGAGACAGGATGCAGTAAAACAGATAATGATGAAACGCCCATTTTTAGTAAAAGGAAAATGATACTACGTATACCGCAACAATATACCGGGGAATTTATGCATTTGACAGTGTGTAAAAATTGGCTGGTTTGTTTGCTAAAGGCACCACAACCCTCTACGGAAGTAACATTATTAAGATTCTTTCTGCCCAGGGCTTTACCACCGGGAGGTAAGTAGTTTTGTTATTTAGATTTGTTACTTAATTTTTTTAATGATTTTGGTAGAAATTTCTTTGGAGAAATATTTGGCTGGCTATAAAATTGGCAAATTATTTCTGGATCCCACTGGACATCATACACTCATTAGTCTTATACCCAAATCTTCTGGCTTATCTGCTGATTTTCTTTATATTAATGGCAATGGTCCTAAAGTTAGACGTATTGAAAAGTTTAAAGATCATGAAATTACAGCGGTGGCTTTTAATAAAACCTATGGTACAGAATCTTCAACCGGACCGATTTTATTGGGCACCAGCAAGGGTTTAATATTCGAAACAGAACTTACTCTGGAGGCAGATAAACCATCATATAGGAAACAGGTAAGGGCAAAAGGACTTCTTTTTTAAATTTACTCACCCAACAATCTTGTTCTTCCAGGTTTATGATTTGGGTTTGGGACGTCCCAAATATCCAATAACTGGTTTAGAATTCAATAAAGTACCCAATAGCAATCAGTATATAGTGGTTGCAACCGCACCGGATTATATATTTACATTCCAAGAAACCTTAAGACCCGAAGAGAAATCTTTGCAACCAATTTTCAACAGTTACATCAATGGCACACAATCTCATGGCTATGAAGAGGCCAAAACCGATTTAAATTATTCAGTATTAAGATTTTATGGACCAGCCAATGAGAAATTTCCCACCAACTGGGGTTGGTTATGCGGTTCGGGTTTAAGACATGGAGAGGTACATGTTCATTATATAAATATTAAACTTAATAAATAAACAAACTTATTTCTTTTAGGTCGCTCAGAGTTTTATAACCGATGAAAAATTCCTGCAAGGCGATGATTTAATACCCCTTAACAAAGATTTAGAACAACGTCGTCATTTATCCTATGAGGACAAGCGCCTTAATGTTCCCAGATCTTTTGTTTTAACACAATATCATGCTTTACTCATGTATCACGATCATATAACCGGTATTTGTCTATTAAATCAGTCGGTTGTCTATGAGGAATACTTTCATGAACAAATGGGTAAACTATTGAATATACTAAGAGATCCTTTTACGGGTAACATTTATGTTTATACGGAGAAAATGATATTTAACTTTAAGATCGTCGATGAACATCGTAACATTTGGCAAATCTATTTAAATATGGGTCTCTATGAGATGGCCGAAATTCATGCTATCGATGATGATAGCCTTAATAAAATTTTAGAAACTAAAGCCAATAAAGCTTTTGAGGATAAAAATTATACAGAAGCTGCCCAAATTTATGCTGATACTCAGTTGGCATTTGAAGAAATTTGCTTGAAATTCATAGATTTAGAAGATAAAAGACCTATTATAACTTATGTTAAGAAAAAACTAGATAAACTACCAGCAGATGCAGACGAGCCTCTCTTAATTATGGTGGTGTGGTTAATAGATCTATATCTAACACAAATTAACTATCCGGGTCGTAGCAAAGAATTAAAGCAAGAATGGCAAGCAGAATACGATGAATTTATGCAACATTTTTCTGTCATCAAATGTGTAAGAGCCAATCGTGCTGATATACAGCAATTAATTGCACAACATGCCGATCCTCATAATCTGGCACAATTCGCCATAGCCAATGAAGATTATGAAGAAGTCATCGAACAACATATAGGAGCTGATAAATATCTAGATGCTCTGCATATATTACAAAGACAAAAGAATATCGATTTATACTACAAATACTGTCCCGTTTTAATGGAACAAATACCCAAAGAAACGGTTGAAGCGTTAATGGCTCAGGGCCGCAAGTTTCAAATAAGTAAATTAATACCCAGTTTAATTGCCATCGATAGTGATTTGCATATAGCGGAAATAACAAAATATTTGGAATATTGTATTTATAACTTGGGTGAAACTAATCAAGCGATACACAATTTCCTGCTACGTTTATATGCTGAACATCAGCCCAACAAAGTTTTGAAATATTTAGAAAATGAAGGACACGATACTACTTTGATACACTATGATATTCATTATGCTTTAAGTATTTGCATAGATTTTGGAGCAAAACCGGCGTGTGTGTTTTTATATTGTTTATTGGAACTTTGGTCAGCTGCTGTTGAAATGTCTCTGGAATTTGATTTAAAATTGGCTAAGGAAACCGCTTCAAAGGCAAAGGATGATGAGATTAAAAGAAAATTGTGGTTAAAAATCGGTAAGTTAAATTTTTATTAAAAGTAAAAACTTTCGAAAAAATTCTATTGAAATTTTCTGTAAAAAGTACAAAATTTCGAAAATTTTCTATAAAAAGTAGAAATTTTCAAAAATTTTCTATAAAAAATTTCCAAAATTTTCTATAAAAAGTAGAAAACAGTAGAAGATTTCTAAAATTTTCTATAAAAAGTAGAAAATTTCAAAAGTTTTCTATAAAAAGTAGAAAATTTCGAAAATTTTCTCTAAACAGTAGAAAATTTCTAAAATTTTCCCTAAACAGTAGAAGATTTCTAAAATTTTCTCTAAACAGTAGAATATTTCTAAATTTTTCTGCAAAAACTAATAAATTAGAAAATTTCGAAAATTTTCTATAAAAAGTAGAAAATTTCGAAAATTTTATATAAAAAGTAGAAAATTTCGAAATTTTTCTATAAAAAGTAGAAAATTTCGAAATTTTTCTATAAAAAGTAGAAAATTTCGAAATTTTTCTATAAAAAGTAGAAAATTTCGAAATTTTTCTATAAAAAAATAGAAAATTTCGAAATTTTTCTATAAAAAGTAGAAAATTTCGAAACTTTTCTATAAAAAGTGGAAAATTTCGAAATTTTTCTATAAAAAGTAGAAAATTTCGAAATTTTTCTATAAAAAGTAGAAAATTTCGAAAATTTTCTATAAAAAGTAGAAAATTTCGAAATTTTTCTATAAAAAGTAGAAAATTTCGAAATTTTTCTATAAAAAGTAGAAAATTTCGAAATTTTTCTATAAAAAGTAGAAAATTTCGAAATTTTTCTATAAAAAGTAGAAAATTTCGAAATTTTTCTATAAAAAGTAGAAAATTTCGAAATTTTTCTATAAAAAGTAGAAAATTTCGAAATTTTTCTATAAAAAGTAGAAAATTTCGAAATTTTTCTATAAAAAGTAGAAAATTTCGAAATTTTTCTACAAAAAGTAGAAAATTTCTAAAATTTTCTATAAAAAGTAGATAATTTCTAAAATTTTCTATAAAATGTAGAAAATTTCGAAAATTTTCTATAAAAAGCAGAAAATTTCGAAAATTTTCTATAAAAAGTAGAAAATTTTTTATAAAATGTGGAAAATTTTGAAAATTTTCTATAAAATATGGAATTTTTTTTAAATTTTCTATAAAATGTAAAAAATTTTCTATAAAATGTAAAAAATTTTCTATAAAATGTAAAAAATTTTCTATAAAATGTAAAAAATTTCGAAAATTTTCTTTAAAAAGTAGAAAATTTCGAAAACTTTTTATAAAAGGTAGAAATTTCGAAAACTTTCTATAAAAAGTAGAAATTTCGAAAACTTTCTATAAAAAGTAGAAATTTCGAAAACTTTCTGTAAAAAGTAGAAAATTTCGAAAAATTTCTATAAAAAGGAGAAAATTTTCTATAAAAAGTATAAAATTTCGAAAATTTTCTATAAAAAGTATAAAATTTCGAAAATTTTCTATAAAAAGTATAAAATTTCGAAAATTTTCTATAAAAAGTATAAAATTTCAAAAATTTTCTATAAAAAGTATAAAATTTCGAAAATTTTCTATAAAAAGTATAAAATTTCGAAAATTTTCTATAAAAAGTATAAAATTTCTATAAAAAGTATAAAATTTCGAAATTTTTCTATAAAAAGTATAAAATTTCGAAAATTTTCTATAAAAAGTATCAAATTTCGAAAATTTTCTATAAAAAGTATAAAATATCGAGAAAAAATAAATATACCATATTTTTTAGCTTTCCATGAAATTAAGGATAACAATGATGTGAAAAAAGCTTTGGAGCTTTTAAAAGAATGTGATCTACTCAAAATAGAAGATCTGCTGCCTTTCTTTTCTGACTTTGAAAAAATTGATGATTTTAAAGAGCCCATCTGTGAATCCCTAAAGGTAATTATATCTCTAGATTTTACTTAAAATTTCCTCTGTAGATATATTACTTACTTTTATAGGAATATAATCAAAAAATCCAAGAACTACAACATGATATGGAGGAATGTTCCAAACAGGCCGATCGTGTGCGAGAAGATCTGCAAAACATACGTAAAAGCTGTATACGCATCGATGCAAATGATGTGTGCAATAATTGTGATACATTTCTGTTGGTTAAACCATTCTTTATATTCGGTTGTAGTCATAAATTTCATGCAGATTGTTTGGAGAAATTAGTGGTTCCTCTTTTAAGTTCCGAGAAAAGTCGCAAATTGACTATGTTAAAACAGCAGTTGGAAACCATGCTAACACAATCAGCAGCCATGGGTGAGAATTCAAGCGCTACGCAAAAGAAACGTGATCAGCTAAAGGGTGACATTGAGGATATTATAGCAGCCGATTGTGTATATTGTGGTTTAATGATTGAGACCATCGATCAAGCATTTGTAGAAGATTGGGATCAGGTTAATGTGGATTGGGAGTAAAGCTGGGTGGAAAGTTTATTAAGATAAAGTCCAAAGTTACTAATACGTATAAATATTTTTATTCATATAAATACATACAAAAACACTTTAATATAAACAATTTAAAAATTCTTAACTTCTTCTTTAATCTCTCTTATTACTTAATTATTTAGGGATATGCTAGTTAAATGGAAAAGTTGTTAGTTTTGCCATGGAATTGTTTTGTTCATTTTTGTAGTCTTAAATCTAAGAGGAGGGATTTATGTTATTAATTTAATTTCTTTCTATGTTAGTAGTTTTTTTGTTTACTTAATATTATATTTAAAAATACATGGCTGCTGCAATTGGTATAATAATTAAAATTTAATGTTTTACATTTATGCGGGCAAGGAGGATATAAAAATTAACAGTTCTTTAACTAAAACTGATACAAAATTTCGAAAATTGTCTAAAGTATGCAGAAATTCTTGAAAATTTTTGTATTTCTTCATTTTACATTAAAATTGATTTTATAAATCTTTCAATATTTACAATATTTAAATAAAAACATAATATATAAACAATATTTTAAATTAAACATAGATACAAACTTTAACCCTCGAACCCATAAGCTTTATTAGTCAATAACTTGCAGACGCAGTTCGTTTGAAACAAAACTAACAACTGTTTTTAAAACAGCCTGCTGTATCGACACATTATTCATAATTAAAGGCAGCAACATAACCAAATCGGTGGGATGGACATCCTGGACAGCTTTGGTAACATGTTGAACAAGTTGTTCTTTTTGTGTATCACTCAAATCATTGATAATGACATCACCCAAAGGACGGAAAGAACCTAAAAGAAAAATTAAATGTTTATTAATAGAACAAAATTAATCATCTTTATCAATCTATCTATGGCCACGTAATCCAAAGTCCATGTGATTAGTAATTGTCATTATCTATAAAATAATTAAAAAAAATACAACTACCTTTTGTCATATTATAAGCCACAACACCTCCAGCCGCACCACCAATAGCCAGACCTGCTGGTCCCAATAAAAGACCACCAGCAAAACAGCAAGCACCACAAATAATAGCTCCTTTGCCCGATTGTTTTACAGTAACACGGACATTTTGTTCATCGGCCAAAACAGAAATGGCCTCAATTAATTCTCTACCATCTATAGGCATTTTGTTTATATAATTTTTAATTATTTAAAAGCAGTTTTAATGTTGATAAACATTTTTTTTACAAAATTTATGCGCAAATTACGAAATTTCTTACTTTTTTACTAAAAATATCTTTTGTTTTGAAATTTACATTGAAAACGGGAAATAGAGTTTTCATACATAATCAAAAAGTTAAGGTGTTTTTCAAATAACATTTTAGGAATTGTAATTTTTATGTAATATTATATATTATAAATTTTTTAAAATACTGTAATTACGTGAATTCAATAATTTCCTATGATATTTAAAGAAATTTTTAAGAAAATATAAATTTTTTGTCCTTTTATGAAGTCAACAAATTTTTCCCCTAAAATTGTTCAATAAAAATGTTATGATATGGCCACTCTAAAAGAAAATGACAACAGCTGTTGTCAGTAATGCTTATATATAAAACTAAATAAACGCTTAAATATCGTGCAAATTGAAAGAAACAAATTATATGATAATTTTGTAACGAAAAGTTTGTTTAAATAAAACTTATTTGAACAAACAAGAAGAGTTAGAAGAACAAAAGAGTTAGAGTATAAGAGTCATAAATATGACAGTATCGCAGATTATTTTGTTTTGTACGTTTATAACTTTTTCTGGCCTTTATTTTCTAAATTGACTTTTATTCTACAACATAAACGATTTACCAAAGTGTTTCGTTCCCACGACAGTCGGTTCTTCGTAGGGTTCTATAGTTGAAACGAAAAGTCGACTTTTTGACTTTTTACATTTTTTGAAAAGTCGACTTTTCGATTTTTTGCATTTAGTTAAAAGTCGATTTTTCGACTTTTTTCATTTAATTAAAAGTCGATTTTTCGACTTTTTCCGACATTTCCCGACTTTTTTCGACTTTTCGACTTTTATTTACAAAGTCGACTTTTCGACTTTTTTCATAGACGATAGTCGAGTTATCGACTCTTTTGGAACAAAATAATCGACTTCGACTTTTCGACTTTTTTCGACAAAAAGTATTTCTTCGCACTGGAACGACTTGGAGTTCAACGAACAACGACCAAGGTTTTTCAGCCTTGCTACACCGACTTTACACGTGCCGCTGCTACAACAACAACAAACAAAGTGTTTTCACTTGAGTTTGAAATGTACACGTTTTAAATATAACGGTTTATTAATAATTAAAAATTAATAAGGATCATAAAATATGGCAACTCATTAAACAACTGTTGCTGTTTTATGTGATGTGTCCAGAAACCAGCACTGACAATCACTTTTACACTTAAAACCTATACATTTTTCAGCATTCAGTTAGCATTTATTATAGAGAAATCTTAGCATTAAATTATATAAATAATACATTTAATTATTATTTTTCATTTGAGCAATTAATATATAACTTTAAGTCGCTGCCATGAAATTTTAACGGCGTTTATATCTTTGAGTAGAACAACTCTGATATTTACTTATTTTGCTTAGAAAATACTCTCAGTTGTTTTTTGACATTTCTCGTCTTCGGTTGAGGATATTTTTCTTTTTGTTAGTTCCGTTTTATATTCTTCTTTTTTAAATAAGTTTATTTTTAGTTCAAAAAACATTATTGTTATTAAATATATTCAGCTTGTTATTTTTACAACAAATACAAGCTATAAATGTAAAAAAAAGAGAAACAACAAGTGGTGGTCGTTGGCTCGTGTGTTTACGTGCCTTTACATATGAGCCGTGTAAATAAAGTGCAATAAATTAAGAAAATTTTAATAATTTTTTAAACAACGACAGCAAAATAATAAAAAAAATGAGTGCAATTAAATAAAAATAAAATATTTTTAAAATATTTTGCATTTTTTCCCCTTCAAAAGATCTCAATAACAAAACAGAAAATGTATCTTTATCTGAAAGTAAGTTTTATATTATTTTTTTTTAAAGATCTAATAAATAACAAAGAATTATATTATATGGTTTCTTTGTGAAGAAATATTCATAAACACATGTTTACATTAAAAAATCACTATAATCATTATAGTATAATGAAGTACGTTTATATAAATGTTTATTTATCTCATTCGGTTAAGTTGTTGGCGCATTGATTGTGTGGTTAATTTTAATTCCTTGCGATTCTATTTTTAACTTCAATGTAGATTTTGTTGTTATTATTCTATATATCACTATAGTTGTATTTGGGTATTATGCGTTTCTGCTGATGTTTGTAACGAAATAAGGGATCAATAACCATATTTTTAGGTTGCAATTTTGATAACCGTAAACTTTTTTTATGGTCCTCACTATAGACCAATTTATCGTCTTGACTATAGTCCGTCTAAAGTCTTGATCATTAACCAGTCTATATTCATGATATGAAACCAGTCTATAATGTTATCAATAGACCAGTTTTAACTATTTACTATACTTCCCTATAGTCTTAATCATAGGCCATTTTCAATGGTTGAAATCGGTCCATTATTTCACCTATCCCCCATACAACCGTACCTCCCGATTTGAACTTTTTATGCCATAATTACATCAAATATTCTGCTATCTCTCTAAAAATTGGCACAAATAAGTTTTATATAAGTATAAATGACACTGCAGATTATCGTAAGGATCGGCCCTTATTTGACCCTAAACCCCATACAAACCCCCCTTCAAAAAATGTCTTAAACGTCTAAAATTGACTTGTAACCATTTGTATCGCAATGAAACTCAACAAAACTAACTGTTATTTAGAAATATATCCTTTTCTCAAATTTTCCGAGGATCGGCCCATATTTGATCCATATAAAGCCTCATTTAGAAAATTTAGTTTTTTTTATCAATAAATTGCTTAAATATTTTGGAATTATGGTAATTTTCAACATAAAAGTTTCTTTATAAAATATAAACATTTTATAAAAAGTTAAAATTTTAAAAATATACTCAAAAATACCCGACTATACTTTCTACTTGTTTACAATAGATCTGTCTATAGTTTTAATCATAATAGGCCTGTCTATCGTTTTAATCATAGACCTGTCCATTGTGTGGATCCCAGATCTATATAGGTATAATCTTGACAATATAGGTATTTCAATAGTTCTGTCAATCTTAGCTATAGACTTGTCTATTGTTTTGAAAACATAACGAATCTTCTGATGTTAAGTGTTATGTGGTCGGTCATGTCCGATAATAATTTCTTGCCTTTTTCTTTTGCTATTTGTTTTGCTTTGTGGGTTTATCTTTATTTTTATGTGTACATTTTTGTTTTTAATTTTTATTATTGCTTATTTTTTATATTTTTTTTTTTAAAAATTTAATTAACTTGGTTACTTTTTGAATTTTTTGGCTAATAATTTAAAAATTTTTATAAAATATTTTAATTTAAAACATTCTCCATATATAAAAAAACACTTTTTTTGTAAAACACTTGGGTCTTGGGTTTGGAAAAATGACTTTGATCATTACTCCAAAGGAAAACTGCTTAATATTATATCGAAAAGCGGTTTCTGACATTATTTATTCCCTTAATAACTAGATTCTATCAAAAAGAAGCTCCGGTCTTAAACTTCTTGCTGTCAAATTTCAAATTTATATTGAACAGAATTTTACCTATCTACTCCTACTCAACCACGAGTTTTTATATTAACTATCTATTTTTAGAATATTTATTATTTTACAATCACATTTTTAACAATTTCAAACATTTTATTGTTGTATTGATTATTGTAAACAGAGTTTTTTATTGAAGTTAAAAATATTTGATATACAAAATATTACAATACAAAACAAGACTATTTGATCATTATAACAAACATAAGTTTTGTTTAAACAAGTACAATACAATTATTAAAACATAACTTCAACACTTCCCCTTGTTTAAATAATTATTTTATGTTTAAACGGTCACATAAGAATTTTAAACGAATTTTTGATAACGGCTTTGTCAACATATCGGCTGCTTGCTCTTCTGTTGACACTTGCTGCACCGATAAATAGCCTTCAGTAACCATCTCTCTAATAAAGAAGTGTTTTATAGCTATGTGTTTCGTACGCTTATGAAACTCAGGGTTTTGAGCCAAACGAATTGCTGCCGTATTGTCGATTTGAATGTAGGGTACTTGACTATAATTGATAACTTCTTTAAAAAGTCTTGACAACCAAACTAGTTCCTTTGCAGCTTCGTTAGCAGCAACTATCTCAGCTTCGGTAGTAGATGTTGATACCATTGCCTGCCTTTGACTTAACCATGATATGGCACACCTGCATACGTCACCACAACACCAGATGTTGACCGACCAGTAGTAATACATCCGCCAAAATCAGCATCACTGAAGCATTCTAGTGATTTAGGTCCTTTTTTATTATAAATAATACCAACGTCTAAGGTTCCCGCAATGTATCTAAAAACACGCTTCACACGTTGCACATCTTCTTTGGTTGGATTCTCTAAAGACCTTGACAAATAACCAACACTATATGCCAGGTCTGGCCTAGTTCCCAACATTAGGTACATCAAAGCACCAACTGCTTGTCTGTATGGAAATTCAATATTCTCTTTATCTTTAACATTTGCAAAAGAAACTTTCTCCATTGGCGTAGAAACAGGACGACATTCAGAAAAGTTGAATTTACTTAATATTTTCTTGGCATATGCTTTTTGATGTATCTTAATATATTCTTCCTTCTTTTCTATCTCTAATCCAAGAAAATATGAAGCGTCCTTGTTAACAATTTTGAATTCTTTTTTCATTTCCGTCAAAAAATCATTTAATTCATTTATATTAGAAGCTGCTATTAAACCATCATCTACGTATAATGCAAGTATTATTTTATTTCCATTCTTCTCCCTTACGTACAAACAGGTGTCAGCTGAACTATTTTTAAATCCATGTTGTTTAATGTAATTTCCAATTCGTTTATTCCAGCACCTTGGAGCTTGCTTTAGTCCATATAAGCTTCTCTTTAAGTTGCATACTCGGTTCGTTCATCATTAAATCCTTCTGGCTGCTTCATATAAATGTTTTCTTCTAACTCACCATATAGGAATGCTGTAGACACATCAAATTGTGCTAAGTGTAAACCCTCGGTTGCGGCAATACTTAAAATTGAACGAATAGTGGACATCCTTGCCACCGGACTAAATGTTTGATCGTAATCCACACCCTTCTTTTGGTTAAATCCTTTTATCACTAACCTGGCTTTGTACTTATCAATTGTTCCGTCTGGATTTGTTTTGATTTTGTACACCCATTTTCCAGGAAGAGCTTTGTGACCATTTGGTAACTCTGTTAGTTCCCAAGTCTGATTTTCTTTAAGCGAATTCATTTCGGCAATCATGGCTTTTCTCCAATTCTCTTTTTGATCGCTTTCAATAGCTTCTTTGTATGTACTAGGAGTTTGGATTTTGTTTACATATTCGACGGAAGTAAGTACAATATCATGATTTATATTATCAATGATAACTGTACGATTTCGTAACCGCTTCGTGTTGGGTTCATCATCATCGGAATATTCTTCTCTTTCTCGTAGACGCTTACTGCTTCGCGGTTCGGCATCTTGCACCGCATATTCACTACTACTTTCCATACTTAAGGATTCATCTTCTGTTTGCTCACTTATGGTTTCATTTTCTGTTTGTTCACTTATGGTTTCATTTTCTGTTTGCGCTTCGGCTTCTTGCTGCGCATCCTCAAAACCTTCGAAATCTTCGCAATCACTTTCACTATCGTATAATTCTTCTTCGTTATTTTCTTTTATATTTATAGTTATAGATTTATCATTATTTTTATTAATTGTTTTATCATTATTCTTGTTATTTGTTTCGGTTTTTTGTTCATCTTTATTCACATATTTGCTGCAATCTGTAACGTTTTCTAAGAATTTGACATCTCTCGATAGTTCAACAGTGTTTTTATTTTCAATGTATACTCGATATCTTTCATTTCCATCATAACCAACAAGAAATCCTTTAATTGCTTTCTTATCTAATTTCTTACGTTTCTGACTTGGTATATGAATGAAACATGATGATCCGATAATTCTGAGGTGATTAATTCTAGGTTTCTGTCCATGCCAAAGTTCAAATGGACTAACATCTTTTACAGAACTCTTTCCTGTTCGATTAAGGATATAAATAGCTGACTTTACAAATTCAGCCCACAGACTATCAGGAAAACTCAATATCCTTGTTTGAAAATTTAAATGTTCGCGCCATCTCTACAATTGTCCTATTTTCTCTCTCGGCTTTACCATTCTGTTGAGGGGTGTATGGAGCAGTTAACTTATGATTAATGCCATTAAGTTTCAAAATATTCTTTATATCATTACTGATAAATTCTCCACCATTATCACTGAGAATTGTTTTAATAGTGTGGCCTTGATTTTTCGCATTAGCTAGCATTTCTAATAGGGTATCCTTCACATCTGATTTATTTCTTATAACATATCCATACCTGTACTTTGTATAGTCATCTTTATAAATCACCATGTATCGATATCCTTTAATGAAGGAGGGAGGGACCACAGACATCAGTAGAAATAAGTTCACCAGGAGTTGTTGCTGTCTCACATCTTCCAAATGGTAACCTGCACAATTTGCCATATACACACGATTCACACACTTCTTTATTATATTTAACTTTAACACCAAATTCTTTTTGTATTTTATTCATTACATGTTTGCTTATTTTGGTGTCCCCATCTTTCGTGGTATAATTGTAAGATTGAACTTTTATCATCGGCCATGTTCACTTCACTTACTGTTAATGGAACAATACTGGTTTTGTACAGCGATCCGCCTATTTCTCCGTTTTTCCAATTAAAACTACTTCATTATTTACTTTAAAATAACATTTTTGCGGAAACGATTTAAATTCACTTGTTGAATTTTTATCATGTGCTGCCAAAACCGAAAATAGGTTTCTTGTAATTCCCGGAACATACCAAACATCTTCCAATTTAATCTTGATTTCTTTATTATTGTTAATTTTAGATAAAAACTCTACAGTACCTTTACCAACAGCATTAAGGATTTCTTTACCAGCAGCTTGAATAGAGTGTGGTTCCTTGAATCTTTCATATTCAATGAAAAATTCCGATGAATTTGTCACATGTTTTGTTGCACCATTATCTACCACCAATCCACTTTAGAAGTCACTGTATTTACTTCATCTGATATAGTTTGAAGTGCCACGTTGGAATCTTCAACATTTTCTTTTTGGGCTTACTTGGTTTTCCATCTGCAATCCATTTGCGACAAACTTTTATCCAATGTCCTTTCTTTTTGCAATAGTGACATATAACCTCTTTCTTATTAAGTACTTTAAATTCTTTTTACGATTGAAGTCTTTTCTTTGGTTTACCATCAAAGCTTCTTCATTGTCACCCTCAGTTTCACTCTTCAGATTTCTTTCGAATAGGCATAACTGCATTATTAATTCATCTAGTGTCTTGTCACCATCTCGGGTAAGCATCATCCAACTGGATTTAAACATATCAAATGAACTGGGTAAAACATACAAAATTTTGCACACTAACAATAAATCGGGCAACGCATTTTCATTTTTTAATTTCGACCGTTATTTATTTCGTTAAACAAATTCTTTAATTTTGAAATATGTGTTGTACATCTTCTTTTATTATTCCATTGAAAAGAAAAAAGTTCAGTACACATCTTAAATAATTGGTCTTTCGATGTTGCCTCATATTGTTGTTTCAAAGCTTCCCACATTTCAAAAGCAGATTCCTTATCCATCACTTTTTGATAAATTTCATCGCTTATTGTGCTTGTGATGATGCTTTTTGCATAGCAATTGGCCTTTCTAACAACTCACATTGTTTTTTTGTGTTCTCTTAGTTGAACATCTGTTATCTGACCTTCAAGAGCTGTGGCTTAACGAGCTTATTCTCAACCACATCTAGTGCACCCTCATAAAATTCAAAAAAGATCTCTCTAACTTTCTCTTCCATATTGGCCAGTTGATCTCACCAGACAGTTGCTTGATGTTTTTGCAGAATTCCATTTCTTAAATCTTTCTTGATCTTGACTATTCTTGAGTCTTGACTTTTCTTGAATCTTGAATTATCTTCAATCTTGAATTATCTTGAGTTCTTGAATAACTTTTTTTTTTTTTTTTTTTTTTTTTTTTTAAATTATTCTCACACAATTATTTTCTTCAAAAAAAATTTCTTTCAATTTTTTTTTTTTTTTTTTTATTTAAATTTCTAAGATTTCTGGGCACATAACCTATTGTAAACAGAGTTTTTTATTGAAGTTAAAAATATTTGATATACAAAATATTACAATACAAAACAAGACTATTTGATCATTATAACAAACATAAGTTTTGTTTAAACAAGTACAATACAATTATTAAAACATAACTTCAACATTGATGTATTAATATTTGTTGCTTTTATTAGTAACTTTCTGGGCTGTTAATTAATGATTTAATTATCACCAAGTTGTGATATTTAAATGTTTTTTTTTTTTTGTATTTAAACTTTGTATTTTGTTAAATACTTTAAACACCTACAATAAAAGTCTGAATAAATGAATTGTGTTTAAAAAGTAATCACAAAAATAAAAGAGAAATAGTAACATGATATGTATTGTTTTTTTAGGTGTGATATTACATTAGAAAAGATTTATTTGTTTTTTGCTAGACGCATTGTAATTATAAAAAATATACAAAAGAAATGATATATAGTCTATAATATAAAATGGTTTATAGACTATAAAAAAAAATGTCTTCCAGACTATAGAATGGTCTATAGTCAAGACTATAGAATGGTCTATAGTCAAGACTATAGAATGGTCTATAGTCAAGACTGTAGTCAAGACTATAGAATGGTCTATAGTCAAGACTGTAGTCAAGACTATAGAATGGTCTATAGTCAAGACTATAGAATGGTCTATAGTCAAGACTATAGAATGGTCTATAGTCAAGACTATAGAATGGTCTATAGTCAAGACTATAGAATGGTCTGTAGTCAAGACTATAGAATGATCTATAGTCAAGACTATAGAATGGTCTATAATCAAGACTATAGAATGGTCTATAGTCAAGACTATAGAGTGGTCTATAGTCAATACTATAGAATGGTCTATAGTCAAGACTATAGAATGGTCTAGTCAAGACTATAGAATGGTCTATAGTCAAGACTATAGAATGGTCTATAGTCAAGACTATAGGATGGTCTATAGTCAATACTATAGAATGGTCTATAGACAATACTATAGAATGGTCTATAGTCAAGACTATAGAATGGTCTATAATCAAGACAATAGAATGGTCTATAGTCAAGATTATAGAATGGTCTATAGTCAAGACTATAGTATGGACTATAGAACGGTCTATAATCAAGACTATAGAATGGTCTATAATCAAGACTATAGAATGGTCTATAGTCAAGACTATAGAATGGTCTATAGTGAAGACTATAGAGTGGTCTATAGTCAATACTATAGAATGGTCTATAGTCAAGACTATAGAACGGTTTATAGTATGGACTATATAATGGTCTATAGTCCAGACCATAGAATGGTCTATAATCCAGACTATAGAATGGTCTATAGTCCAGACTATAGAATGGTCTATAGTCAAGATTATAGAATGGTCTATAGTCAAGACTATAGTATGGACTATAGAACGGTCTATAATCAAGACTATAGAATGGTCTATAGTCAAGACTATAGAATGATGTATAATCAAGACTATAGAATGGTCTATAGTCAAGACTATAGAATGGTCTATAGTGAAGACTATAGAGTGGTCTGATTTATAGACTAAACTTTAAAATGGATTATTGCCTATAAACTGGTTCATAGATCCGACTATGAACTGTTCTACATAAATTAACATATGTATAGTTTAGACTGTAGACAAATATATTTGTCCATTTAGCTCTTAAGAAACACTTCAAATCTTGTTGTTTGAAAACTTTTTTCTATTTGTGTTAAACAAATTTTTAAATCTGCAAAGTAATGATGGTATTTTTGAAATTTTAACACTTTTTTTGAGAGCAACAGAGAAATTTATAAAATTTAAAATTCAAATTCATTCAAAATCAATTTTCGTTAAATAAAAATATAGCAAAAATTTTATTATTTACTTTATAATAAGCTAACAAATAAAATTAAAATACAAAAGCTGGTCTTAAAGCACAATATAGCATAATACCACAATTAAGAACAATATTTTGTTTTTCATTTTAATAAATAAATAAACAAATAAAAACTCACAAAAATGATAACAATAAGATAAATTAATTATTAAACCTAACAAACGGGTAAATGTGTTTGTTGCCTTTATCTATGGTTATAGACACTCCTTAGAATAAAAATGTCATATTATAAATATGTTAACATACCCTTCTACTAACTACTGCTGTACTCAGCTGCACCGACTTTTATTAATTTACACCGCAAGTCAATATTTGTTTAAGCAAATAATATTTAAATATCTATACACTAAACGTAGGACGAATATACGTATTTAATAACAATTGACGTTTTACTTTTGTTGTCAATGACTGTAAGTTTTTATTACTTTTTATCTTTACAGTATTATACCCTTATAGCCCTAATCATTTACAGTGGAGCTTCTGTTAGGGGCAGGCCAGAAGAGGAAAGTCCTGCCCTACAAGAGCCACAAATTTTACTACCCAGTATAAGCAGCTCTGGCGGTTTAGCAACAAGTGGAAATGGCAATGCTTTAGCTACAACAGAACCCAATAAATCTCTGGTCACAACACAAGTTGAAACGGCACCTGACTATTGTTTCCAAATGGAAGAGAATTTGTGCCTTAATTTCTATAATAACACCAATACCAATAATACCTGTCAGTGTCGTCAACATCCCAATTCAAATGCCACACACAATAATTGGTATTGTTGTAATATCACTCAATTATCAATGATAAGCACTTGTCCCAATACCGCAAATTGGACTAATTTACATATTTATAATGCCACCATGACAGAAATTGATTTATCATCACCCATCTTTCAGACACTACAATCATTGGCCATAACGGATGGCAATATTAAACGTATAGTGAAAACATTTTCACGCATGTCGAAAGTAAAATGCCTTAATTTATCCAATAATAATCTATTAAATATCTCTATAACACCGATTTTTGTGAAATTTTTAAATCTCTCCAAAAATAATCTAACACAAATACCCAAATTGGGTCCAAATCAAAATATAACCATGGATATAAGGTAATATAATTAAAAAGTTATGCATTGGAATATTTTTTATAATATTTCTTATTGTCTTTTTCCATTTAGAGATAACAAACGCATGCTGTGCAATAATTTGGTAGAAACCATATTTCGTGGTTCATTTAAATTTGTGGCTCCCAACAGTTCGTTTTGTTTAATGGATTCAACATTTAATTGGTTTAATACAACGGATTATATTGCTATAAGTCAAATTGATATAATTAAACGTTTCTATACAGACTGTCCGGTTATACCAGGCAAAGGAAATTGCACATGTGCTCCTGAACATATGTTGTCAGCGGTAGGTAATCCATAAAATATTATTGAGAAACATAGAAAAAATAAAATTTATGTTATCAGTAGGAGTTTGTTTTTTGTGGGGATTTGCCAAGTACATAATTAATAGATTTAGAATTTTTGATATACCCCTTCACCGCCACTTCTTTTTCTATTCATATTAAATTACAATTTTCAAATTTTATAGAGTCTATAGTCCTAGATCCTTTACAAATTTCGACAAATATTTATACTTTCTCTTCTTACAGGGTGATCCTTCCAAAAACAAAATATTTTGTCGTGTTGACTGCTCCAACTTGGGTTTAACTGAATTACCGCCCAAATTACCAGAGAATACATTTCAGCTTAATATTACAAACAATAATGTAAGCTTTTATATTGTGTAACTATTTTATATGGTTAAACTCAACTTACACTAATTCTTGTTGTATAAAAAATACATTAATTTATATATGTATTTCTTTACAGATCACTGTAATTGGTGAACATTTCCATAATAATCCCACCTATCAGAGCATTGTAAAATTATTGGCCGATAACAATCATATTGAGTCAATGCACGACTTGGAGGGCACGAAATTTATGGATCATTTTCAGCGTTTGTACTTGCGTAATAATAATATTAAAAGGGTAAGTTTGAGAATTAAATATTCATATTCTAGTTCTAGTTCAGTTCTAGTTCAATTCTACTTCAGTTCTAGTTCAGTTCTATTTCCATTCTAGTTCAGCTCTAGTTCAGTTCTAGATCAGTTCTAGTTCAGTTCTAGTTCAGTTCTAGTTCAGTTCTAGTTCAGTTCTAGTTCAGTTCTAGTTCAGTTCTAGTTCAGTTCTAGTTCAGTTCTAGTTCAGTTCTAGTTCAGTTCTAGTTCAGTTCTAGTTCAGTTCTAGTTCAGTTCTAGTTCAGTTCTAGTTCAGTTCTAGTTCAGTTCTAGTTCAGTTCTAGTTTGGTTCTAGTTTAGTTCTAGTTCAGTTCTAGTTCAGTTCTAGTTCAGTTCTAGTTCATTTCTAGTTCACTTCTAGTTCAGAATTAGTTCTGTTCTAGTTCTGTTCTAGTTATGTTCTAGTTATGTTCTAGTTCAGTACTAGTTATGTTCTAGTTATGTACTAGTTCAGTTCTACCTCAGCTCTAGTTCATTTTTAATTCTATTCTAATACAGTTCTTGTTAAGTTCTAGTTCAGTTCTAGTTCATTTCTAATTCAGTTTAAGTTCAGTTCTTGTTAAGTTCTAGTTCATTTCTAATTCAGTTTTAGTTCAGTTCTTGTTAAGTTCTAGTTCAGTTCTACTTCAGTTCTTGTTAAATTCTAGTTCACTTCTAGTTCATTTCTAATTCAGTTCTAGTTCAGTTCTTGTTAAGTTCTAGTTCAGTTCTAGTTCATTTCTAATTCAGTTCTAGTTCAATTCTAGCTCAGTTCTAGTTCATTTTCAATTCTGTTCTAGTTCAGTTCTTGTTAAGTTCTAGTTCAGTTCTAATTCAGTTCTAGTTCAGTTCTAGTTCCTTTCTAGAACAGATCTAGTTCAGTTCTACTTTAGTTCTAGTTCAGTTCTAGTTCTAGATCAGATCTAGATCAGTTCTAGTTTAGTTCTAGGTCTGTTCTAGTTCAGTTCTAGTTTTAGATCAGATCTAGTTCAGTTCTAGTTAAGTTCTAGTTCCCTTCTAGTTCAGTTTTTGTTCAGATCTAGTTCAGTTCCAGTTCAGTTCAAGTTCAGTTTTAGTTTAGTTTAGTTCTAGTTCAGTTCTAATTCAGTTCTAGTTCAGTTATAGTTCAGTTTTAATTCAGTTCTAGTTTAATTCCATTTTAGTTCCAGTTTATTTCTAGTTGAGTTCTACTTCAGTTTCAGTTTTCGTTCAGATCTAGTTGAGTAATAGTTCTGGTAAAGTTGTCGATGATTTCTCGGTTAGTTCTAGTTTAGTTTTTTTCAGTTCGTGTTAAGCTCTTATTCTGTTCTATTTCTGTTTTAGTTCTTTTCTAGTTCAATTCAAGATAACCAATGAATTTTTTCTTTTCAGCTTCCTGAATATCTATTAACCAATGTTTTGGATAGTATAGTAGGACGACAGATATTCTTGGGTGGCAATAAATTAATTTGTGATTGTAACTCGGCTAAAGTTTTAAAGGTATTTTCTTAACAAATGTTAATATTAAACAATATTTTAATTTAAGATATATCTTTGATCTTTACAGCTTTGGCTACTGCAGCGCAGTAAAGATATACCCGACTATGTGGAAATACAATGCCGTAACATACCTCAGCGTATAATGGAATTACAAGAGATTAAAGTATGTCAATCACCTCACGATTGGACCGATTACGTATATTACTTAATAGCTACCGAAGTTATTTTATTGATAGCCCTAATAACTAAAGTATCCTATGATTATTGGGTATTCAAAACAGCCGGCTATTTGCCTTGGCCAGCTAGTAAAATGCCAAAATTACCTTGTGATTGGCTTTGTGAGTCATAATTTCTAGTATTTAAGTTTTTTTTTGTAGTATTAAGTAAAAAACAAAAACTGTGTGTATAAATTTAAGCTTAATGTGTAGATAGATGTTTTGAAAGCTTTTTTTGTATTACAAATTTTAAAAATTATTTATGTTTAATGGAATCAAAGTGCCTAAAAAGTCAAGATTATTATAATCTTAAAAACATATCAAACAAGTGCAATTATATATAAATGTTTATGAAAAATTAGAAAAGGAAAACAAATTTTATTGTATTTTTTATGAATTTATTATAAACAATATAAGATAATGAATTTTTGTATTGTTATAGCTTTAAAAAACGTAACTATATATAAAATATATATAAAAACTATGAAATGTTAAACAACGAATATTATTTTACTTAATTGGTTTCAGTATAAATATAACTATTGGGATTTTAGCTTAGATTTCTTAGTTTTATTTTGTTTTAGATTTTTTGATTTCTTATTGTTATTTTGTTTTGGAGACGAATTTGTATTTTTTAATTTTTGTATTTTCTTTAATTTTTTATTATTTTCATTACTCTGCTCTTGAGTGTTTTTAACTGATTTTTGTTTCTTTTTTATTACCTTTTCTACTTTATCCAATTTATCTTGCCTTTCTTGTTCAGGTTTGATTTTAGTGGATATATCTTCACGTTTGGGAGCAAAATTGGCTAATTTCTTTTTCTCTGATTTTTTGGCTTTTTTCATGTTTAACATGAATTCGGGCACCTTGCCACCAGAATTTCGAATAATTTCAGCAATGCTTCTTAAATGAGGTGTATCGTCTTGTGTAAAGAATGTTATGGCTTTTCCTGGTCTACCCGCTCTACCAGTACGGCCTATACGATGTATATATGATATGGTGGACGGTGGAAAATCATAGTTTATTACCAGATTAACACCTTTAAAATCAATACCACGTCCCATAAGTTCTGTACATATTAATATCCATATATGCCCTTCACGGAAAGCTCTGACACAGTTATCACGCTGTTGTTGGGTACGATCGGCATGTATAACATCGACATTTATGCCATCGTATAAAAGTTCCTCGAACAACTGTTTAGCACGGTCCTAAGGAAGAAAATTAAATTAAAAGATTATATTAGTTCTATTTCAGTTATATTTTAGTTTTGGTTTAGCTCTAGTTCTAGTTAAGTTCTAATTCAGTTGTAGTTCAGTTCTAGTTTATTTCTAGTTCAGTTCTAGTTGAGTTGTAGTTAAATTTTAGTTCAGTTCTAGTTCTAGTTCAGTTCTAGTTCAGTTCTAGTTTAGTTCTAGTTCAGTTGTAGTTCAATTTTAGTTCAGTTCTAGTTCAGTTCTTGTTCAGTTCTAGTTTAGTTCTAGTTCAGTTCTAGTTCAGTCCTAGTTCAGTTCAAATTAAGTTCTACTTCAGTTCTAGTTTAGTTGTAGTTAAGTTGTAGTTCAGTTCTAGTTCAGTTATATTTCAGTTCGAGTTCAGTTCTAGTTCAATTCTAGTTTAGTTCTAGTTCAGTTCGAGTTCAGTTCTAGGTTAGTTCTAGTTCATTTCTAGTACTGTTTTGGTTCGGATCTAATTCACTTCTAATTGAGTTCAAGTTCACTTCTAGCTTAGTTTCAGTTCTAGTTCTTGTTCAGTTTTAATTCAGTTCTAGTAAAGTTTTAGTTCACATCTAGATCACTTCTACTTCATTTCTATTTCACTTCTGGTTCATTCTAATTCAGTTCTAGTTCAGTTCAATTTCAGTTCTAGTTCAGTTCTAATTTAGTTCTAGTTTAGTTCTAGTTTAGTTCTAGTTCAGTTCTAGTTCAGTCCTAGTTCAGTTATAGTTAAGTTCTAGTACAGTTCTAGTTAAGTTCTAGTTTAGTTTTAGTTCAGTTCTAGTACAGTTCTAGTTCAGTTCTAGTTCATTTCTAGTTCAGTTTTAGTTCAGTTCTAGATCAGTTCTAAGTCAGTTTTAGTTCAGTTCTAGTTCAGTTTTAGTTCATTCTAGTTCAGTTCTAATTCATTTCCAGTTTAGTTCTAGTTCAGTTCTAGTTTAGTTGTAGTTCAGTTGTAGTTCAGTTCGAGTTCAGTTCTAGTTCAGTTCTAGTTCAGTTCTAGTTCAGTTCTAGTTCAGTTCTAGTTCAGTTCTAGTTCAGTTCTAGTTTAAAGCTAGTTCAAGTTCAGTTCTAGTTCAGTCCTAGTGCAGTTCTAGTTCTGTTTTGGTTCAGATACAATTCGGATCTAATTCACTTCTGATTGAGTTCAAGTTCACTTCTAGCTTAGTTTCAGTTCTAGTTCTTGTTCAGTTTTAATTCAGTTCTAGTTCAGTTTTCTGGTTTATTGTAGTTCATTTCTAGTTCAGTTCTAGTTCAATTCTATTTCAGTTCTAGTTCAGTTCGAGTTCAGTTCGAGTTCAGTTCTAGTTAAGTTCTAGTTCAGTCATAGTGCAGTTCTAGGTTAGTTCTAGTTCATTTCTAGTTCTGTTTTGGTTCAGATATAATTCGGATCTAATTCACTTCTGATTGAGTTCAAGTTCACTTCTAGCTTAGTTTCAGTTCTTGTTCAGTTTTAATTCAGTTCTAGTTCAGTTTTCTGGTTCATTCTAATTCCGTTCTAGTTCAGTTCAAGTTCAGTTCTAGTTCAGTTCTAATTTAGTTCTAGTTCAGTTCTAATTTAATTCTAGTTCAGTTCTAGTTTAGTTCTAGTTCAGTTCTAGTTCAGTTCTAGTTCAGTTCTAGTTCAGTTCTTGTTCAGTTCTAGTTTAGTTCTAGTTTAGTTTTAGTTCAGTTCTAGTACAGTTCTAGTTCATTTCTAGTTCAGTTTTAGTTCAGTTCTAGTTCAGTTCTAGTTCAGTTCTAGTTCAGTTCTAGTTCAGTTCTAGTTCAGTTCTAGTTCAGTTCTAGTTCAGTTATAGTTCAGTTATAGTTCAGTTTTAGTTCATTCTAGTTCAGTTATAGTTCAGTTTTAGTTCATTCTAGTTCAGTTCTGGTTCAGTTCAATTCTAGTTCAGTTTTAAAATTCGGTCAACTTACCTTACTTTGTACAAACACCAGCACTGGAGGTTTCAGACCATTTCTCACCATATCACGTACAGCCAAAAGTTTGCCACTCTCTGAACCCACAAACAATAATTCTTGTTCCACATATTCAGTTGCAGCATTTTGAGCACCCACATTAACACGAGCTAAATTTTTAAGATTCTTTAATGCCCACTTGGCCACAGGTACTGTGTAGGTGGCACTAAACAGCGCAAGCTTTTTGTGGGGATTTGTACAGGCTGCTAAAATATCATCTAATTGTTCTTTGAAATTATTTTGACCCTCTTCCATCAAACGATCAGCTTCATCAAGAATAAACCATTCAATACTATAACAAACAAAATAGAAATTAACTCTATTTCGTTTATGAAGATTCTGAAAAGATGATGACTTACCTCTTTAAATCCAATAATGGTGGCTCTTGTTGCAATAAAAATCTTACTCTATTGGGGGTAGAAACTAAAATATCAAACTTTTTGGATGAATTTTCACCAAACTTTGCCTTTGCCTGATTGACCTTACTAATGATATGTATTTTTAGAGCTGTCTTCTCCGAGAGACGTATGCATTCACGATAGATTTGTTGTGCCAATTCACGGGTGGGCGCTAAAACTAAAGCACGAAAACCTACTTTTTTGGGCGCTTTTAAATCATTAATAACTGGAGCCAAGAATGCTATAGTTTTACCCGAACCAGTGGGAGCGCAAGCCATTAAGGGTCTACCTTTAAGCATGATAGGAATAGCTTGCATTTGTACAGCAGTCGGTTTGGCATAATTACAATTCACTAGATTTTGTACTAATTTCTCGCTCATATTATAATTGGTGTGTAGTTCCTCGAACGATGAAATAGGTGGCGGTAAATTTTTACCCAATACGGTGATACGATTTTCTTTACGTATTGTTTGTATCATTTCTTCCTCCATTAGTTTTTCCTGTTGTTCCGGTGTTAAGGGTTTGGTTTTCTTTTTGGATTTTTTGGAACTAGTGCTAACGCCGGAAATAAATTCAAATGTTTGTGGTTCATCCTCAACTTCTTCCTCCATTTGTATTCCAACGGAAGAGCTATTTGATTCTTGGTCTTCTAGGTCTTGCATAGTGTCGTCTTCATCAGTAGCTATGCCTTCATCCTTGATTTTTATATCGTCCTCGAGTTTTTTAGGTGCTTCTAAGGTTTGTGGCTGCTTGAAAGCAAAGAACAACAATTAATTTTGATTATTTGTTTTGCTTGTTTTTATTAATATTTACCTTTTGTTGTGTTTTATTTCTTTTGGTAAATCTCACGCCTCTTGTCAACTGGCGAAATAAATCATGGGCATCCATTTTTATTAAATATATTATTAATTTTAATAAAAAAAAACTTTATTTTTTTTGAAACTTTGCTAATTGAGAGAGTTTGTTTTCTGCACGTGTGCTGGCAAGGCGAATTCACATAAGGTGTTGGCAGTTCGGCAACAACAATGTATTTTGTTTTTGCTTTTGGTACGCACTGCTGTCAAAAATAATAATTGCGGCAAATTTACTTAATTTAATTTATTTTTTCAGAAAAAAAAAGAATTCAATGTTTTTTTAGCTGTATTTTATATACCTCTTCTCACCAAACAATTTCAAAATCAAACAAAAGCTGATTTTTGAGTTTTTCAAATGTCAAAAGTGACATCTCTGTATACTTTGTGGCGTCGGGCTAAATTTACATGGTCAAAAAACAATCAGCTGTTAAAATTACCTTATTTGTTTCGCCATGGTGGTGACAGTTCGGCAAATGAATGTGGTTGTTGTAGATGTTGCTGTACAACAAGAGATGTCGCTTTTTAGATTCCTTTTTTAAGGAATCTCTAATGAATAAATAAAAGTTTATTCTCTAATAGAGATAAAAACTAGTGTCTGCTGAAAATTTTGCAATAATAAAGCTAAAAAATGGATGAAAGTGCTATTTTCTCGAACATCGCAATGATTATCAACAAGGACGTACTGGTAGATGAATGCAGTAGTAGCCATAAGAAACCTAAACATTTCCTATGGCACTGCAATCAAACCGAAGGAGACTCTAATGTTAAATTACGTTTTCCTTTACTTGAGTCAGCAGACGATGATGCAGAAGAGTTCTTTTTAAAACAGCAATTTTGTGAAACAACTCCCTTAGAAGAAAATGAAATGCCTGACCAAAATGAAAAGCCCTCAGGCAGTCAAAAACCTAATAAGAAACGCAAACTGACCTCAAAATTGGAAAATTTCAATAAGAAACATAAAAAAGTAAGAGACAGTAAATTGAAACCGATATCGACCAAGACCAAAGAAGTAAATCTGTTAAATGAGTTTGATAATGTTGAATTTGAGGGCTATTTACATATGAGTAAAATGAGTTTTTTGGTGAGTTTACAAAATAACCCTCCCCCCAAAAAAAATTACTAATTATTTGAAAATTTTATAGAAAACCTTTCAATTTATTCGCCATTTATTAAGTCCTTCCACTTTTGCGGCCGGTGTGCCCCCACAAACGGTATTCTCTTTATCTCTATGGAAACTAACGACCGATGAACATTTTGAGGAAATTTCCAAACGTTTTAAAATTGCCCAGAGTGATTGTGAAAGCATTGTCAGTCAATTTTGGCATATTATTTCAGACAAATATGAATCCTACATTAAGTGGCCAAATTCTCAACAATCACAAGAATTACAATTGCAGGGTTTTCAAAAACATGCCGATTTAAAAATATTTCCTAAACTCTTCGGTGTATTGGCCACAAAACGTTTAGACATATTTCTAGCCTCGGATGATTCAGAAATTCCTATAATCCTGCAAATTGTCTGTGATGTTGATCAAAAAGTTATAGATTGTTTTGTAGAACTCGAACAGGAGTACTCATTCGATGAAACACCTATGGGCCAGATATTGGCTTTAAATGAAAATACCATGCCAAAAGATTGTTATCTAATTGGTAATAAAAGTTTTCCACTTAAACCGTATCTAATGAAACCTTTTGCCAATCCTTGTTTTCGCAATGAGCATGAATTTAATAAACTGTTGGAGCCTGCTTTAAAATTGGGCTTTGACACTTTGGATATTATGGCGAAACGTTTTAATGCTCTCTATGCTTTGGAGGCCAAAGATTTGGCTGAAGTACGCAAAATATTGGAAACGATTTGTGCTTTACATAATTTAAGTATCGCCATTGAAGATGACTACGTGGAACGTAAACGTGAGGTGGTGTCTTTTAATTGGGCTGCCGATAACAGTGAGGGCTTTGCTGTGGGCAGTGAGCAGAATGTTCAGGGTGTGCAGAAACGTAGTGATTTGGTCGATGAAGTGGTGAAGTGAATTTTTTTTCGAATATAATAAAGTATTAAAAATAGAATTTCTGAATTTTTCTTATCATTTTAAAATGTTTTATAAATTAGATAAAAAATCTGGGATTAATGTAGATTTTATAAATGGTCTTTTATTAGCAAATGGGACATAACGAGCAAATTTCGGCTAGGATCTAGAGGAACAAGAAACATTCATAAATACAATAATGTCGCCAAGACGATTTAAGAAATTTCTCCTATTTTTTATACCCTACACCACTATAGTGGGGAGGGTATTATGCGTTTGTGCTGAAGTTTGTAACACCCAAAAATATTGGTCCTAAACCCACCTTAAAGTATACCAATCGGCTCAGAATCACTTTTTGAGTCGATTTAGCTATGTCCGTCCGTCTGTCTGTGTGTCCATGTAAACCTTGTGCACACGCTACAGGTCGCAATTTTCAACATAATTTGATGAAATTTGGCACATACTCTTTTTTTGGTTCAAGGACAAACGCTATTGAAAATGGTTGAAATCGGTCCATTATTTCTCCTAGCCCCCATACAACCGTACCCCCGAATCGGGCCTTTAGTCTCACAATTACGTTAAAAGTTTTATAATGTCAACAAAAATCAGCAAACATTAGTTTTATAGAACTATAAATGACAATACTAATTTTTATAGTGATCGGGCCTCATTTGACCATAGCCCCCATACAAACTCCCCTTCAGAAAATGACTTGAAGGTCAAAATTAACTTAAAATTACTAATAAAACGATCAAAATCTACATAAATGACTTTGAAGTAGACGTAAATTCATTTACCACAATTTTAACATACTGACTGGTGTAGGGTATCATATGGTCGGCAATGTGCGACTATAAATTCATACTTGTTTTTTTGCTGTAATAATGATTTTTTTTTAATTTATTCAACAGACAAGTTATCGATTACTTGTATGACAACTATTAAGACAACTCTGTTTTTAAAAATGCAACTCTGCATTTAGATGGCTTGTTTTGACAGTTTCTTTTGTTTTATACGTAGAATGTGGCAAAAACAACAAAAGTGAAAAAATTAAAACAAATTTTACAAAGAAATTTATTTAGAACCGAAAATATTTAATTAATATTTATTAAAAGGAGGAAATTCTCGATAAAATACGATAACAATGGAAATGGAATATGATGAGACCGGTTGGCAACAGGGTAGGCCCAAGCAGCAAGGAGAAGATGAGGTAAGACTGTCCAAAGGAGATATTAAAAGCAATTTCAATAGTTTTAATATATATTTAGGAAATGCCCGAAGATAATCCCCAAGAAACTATACAAGAATGTCTGGAGAAATTTCTCACACCCGATTACATTATGGAACCGGGTATATTTACCCAACTTAAGAGATATTTCCAGTCGGGAGGTTCGCCGGAAGAGGTCATTATGATGCTGTCGGAAAACTACAAAGCTGTGGCACAAATGGCCAATTTATTGGCGGAATGGTTGATATTAGCCGGCGTTAAAGTAACCGATGTCCAGGCCATGGTGGAGAATCATTTAAAGGATATGATATTAAAAACCTTTGATCCCAAAAAAGCCGATACCATTTTCACCGAGGAGGGCGAGACACCCGACTGGTTGACCGAAATGATAGATCATCCTACTTGGCGTTCTTTGATTTACCGTCTAGCAGAAGAGTATCCAGATTGTTTAATGTTGAATTTTACCATTAAATTAATATCGGATGCCGGTTTTCAGAGTGAAATTACTTCGATATCAACCGCAGCTCAACAGATTGAAGTATTTTCGCGTGTTTTGAAAACTTCAATAGCAAAATTTCTTAGTAATCCTGAGGATATACAGGGTGCCATACAAGAATGTGCTCGTATGGTATGTCATGGTCAGCATACATATGTTTATTCTCAGGTTTTGATTCAGGTCTTGAGTCAAGAGCCGAAAGGAGGTTTTAATATGAAGCGCTTATCTCAGGAGATTACGAAATATGCTTTACAAAAGTGAGTAAGAAGATCGGAGATTGACTTGAGTAGATTGATAACGATAAAATAAAATTACAATTTTCTTATTTTTTTAGCAATCAAAATGTCACTCCAATTACTATGGCTCTTAATGGTTCAGCTGCTTATCCGCAGGCCTGCCAGGCTTTATCCTCCATGCTCTCACGCAATACACTCAATCCAGCCGATATTAATGTACTTTATCGCAACTATTCGGGAACCGATCCTCCACCTATTGATCTCATAAGAAATCCCCAATTCTTGGAATTACTAGTAGATTCACTTTTCAAAGCAGGCGTTAAGATAAACCCTGAACATAAATCAAAATATATTTATCTCTTGGCCTATGCGGCCTCGGTAGTAGATACACCTGCCAAAAAGAGACCTTTAACAGAGAGAGTCTTAAATAAGGAGGAGTTAAAGAGTACTATACAAGCGATAGAAAAAGTGCATGCCATCTGTAATGTCAACAAGGGATCTACTGAACTAATAGCTGAATTGCAAACACTATTCAACTGTATAAAGTAAGCAGATGTGTTTCACAATCTTGTAAATTGTTTATAATTTTTTCTTTTCCTAGATACCCTGTTGTCGGTGTGGGCGTTATACGATGGATAGAAAACACTGTCACCGAACCTTCATACTTTAAACTTTCCACCGACAGTTGTCCCACACATTTAGCTATTCTCGACGAGGTAGCAGCTGTCCATCCCACTTTACATCAACAAATTTTAACTCTGCTCATACGTCTTTTTGAATCGAAACAAGATGAATTGGAAATTTTAGTGCAGCTGGAAATGAAGAAAATGTTATTAGATCGAATGGTAAATTTATTAACTCGCGGTTGTGTAGTGCCTGTGGTCAAATACATCAAGCAATGTTGGGGCAAAGGTGATACCGATATTTCTCTTATTCGTTATTTTGTCACTGAAGTGTTAGAAACCATTACCCATCCTTATTCACCGGAATTTGTATTGTTATTTTTGCCCATGGTGGAGAATGAAGAAATTACCGGCACCATGAGGGGTGAGGGTGACAATGATCCGGTATCGGAGTTTATAGGTAAGGAAAATGTTTTTCTATGTTTTATTATCAACCTTTTAACTTTTTACTTATTTCTTTTCTAGTTCATTGCAAGGCTCATTATACTACAGTGTAATATCGTAGCTGGCTATTGCTTGATTTAATTAGTTTAGTTGTGAAATATATATATTTTCTTTTTATTATTTTTATTTTCGTTTTAATTTACATTATAAGTACGTCACCCCTTTTTAGGTCATTTTTGGGAATATTTCCTTTTATATAACAAAAATATATTAAAAATTAATAAGTGTATGTAAAAATTATATTTAAATTTTTAATATAATAAAGTATTCAATAAATGAATAAAAAAAAACATTTTTATATTATTAAAATTGAAATATTTTTTAAAAATTATACTGTTCATGTGAGCTTTAGCTGTAGGGGAAAAATTTATTCTGATTTTCCCAAATATAGAATAAAACTAGAATAGAATATCAAGAGAACTGAAGTACTTCGAACTAAACATGAAGTAGACTAGGAGAAAAACAAAATACAATTAGAACAGAACTAGAACTGAAGTAGAACAGAACTAGAACAGAACTTGAACGGAACTAGAACAGAACGGAACGAGAACAGAACTAGAACAGAACTAGAATAGAACTAGAACAGAACTAGAACGGAACTAAAACAGAACTAGAACAGAAATAGAACAGAATTAGAACAGAACTAGAACAGAACTAGAACAGAACTAGAACAGAACTAGAACAGAACTAGAACAGAACTAGAACAGAACTAGAACAGAACAAGAACAGAAATAGAACAGAACTAGAACAGAGCTAAAACAGAACTAAAACAGAACTAGAACAGAACTAGAACAGAACTAGAACAGAACTAAAACAGAACTAGAACAGAACTAGAACTGAACTAAAACAGAACTAGAACAGAACTAGAACAGAACTAGAACAGAACTAGAACAGAACTAGAACAGAACTAGAACAGAACTAGAACAGAACTAGAACAGGGCTAGAACAGAACTAGAACAGAACTAGAACAAAACTAAAACAGAACTAGAACAGAACTAGAACTAGAACTAGAACAGAACTAGAACATAACTAGAACAGAACTAGAACAGAACTCGAACAGAACTAGAACAGAACTAGAACAGAACTAGAACAGAACTAGAACAGAACTAAAACAGAACTAAAACAGAACTAGAACAGGGCTAGAACTAGAACAGAACTAGAACAGAACTAGAACAGGGCTAGAACTGAACTAGTACAGAACTAGAACAAAACTAAAACAGAACTAGAACAGAACTAGAACAGAACTAGAACATAACTAGAACAGAACTAGAAGAGAACTCGAACAGAACTAGAACAGAACTAGAACAGAACTAGAACAAAACTAAAACAGAACTAGAACATAACTATAACATAACAAAAACATAACTAGAACATAACTAGAACAGAACTAGAACAGAACTAGAATAGAACTAGAACAGAACTAGAACAGAACTAGAACAGAACTAGAACAGAACTAGAACAGAACTAGAACAGAACTAGAACAGAACTAAAACTGAACTAGAACTGAACTAGAACAGAACTAAAACAGAACTAGAATAGAACTAGAACAGAACTAGAACAGAACTAGAACAGAACTAGAATAGAACAGAAATAGAACAGAACTAGAACAGAACTAGAACAGAACTAGAACAGAACTAGAACAGAACTAAAACAGAACTAAAACAGAACTACAACAGAACTAGAACAGAACTGTTCAAGAACAGAACTGTTCTAGAACAGAACTAGAACAGGGCTAGAACAGAACTAGAACAGGGCTAGAACAGAACTAGAACAGAACTAGAACAGGGCTAGAACAGAACTAGAACAGAACTAGAACAAAACTAAAACAGAACTAGAACAGAACTAGAACTAGAACAGAAGTAGAACAGAACTAGAACAAAACTAGAACAGAACTCGAACAGAACAGAATTCGAACAGAACACAACTAGAACAGAACTAGAACACAACTAGAACAGAAATACAACAGAACTGCAACGGAAGTAACTAACTAACTTACTAGCAAACTAACTAAATAAATAACTAACAAACACACAAATACTTATTTCCTTTATTTTTCATATTATATCTCTTTGCGTAGCACCTTCTAAATTAGCATAACAATTGCGGTTCCTAATCTTTAATCTACTTTTAAACAACACTATGCACCTTACTTTGTTTTCGATTAAAAGTGTTATCGTTATCAATTGCCCCCCAATTAGTACGTCTAACATTATCGTAAATTTTGAAACCATTTTACAGTAGGAGGAAGACCATAAAAATAAATAGTATTTAACATTATATTAAACAGGTTAATACTAAACGCAAAACGGTTAAAATGCAATAAATTATTAAGTACAAAGTGAAAGTTTTTATTTTAAAAAAATATAAAAAAAGAATTAAATAAATAATAATGGTAAAAAAATTCAAATATCGAATTTAGTAGAGATATAGTTATAATTTGTTGTTACATTTCAGGGTTCCAGCAGCAGCAAAAGTAGCGAACATCTTCGCATAACTATAGGAGGAGATGATATCAAAAGTAAAAAGAAATCGCCACAATTAAATCGCATTAAAACTACCAAATACACTCTCTTAACATTTCTTCCCATTAATCTCTATGATCAATTTCGAAGAGCCGTGTATTTCTATTTTCTAGCGGTTACTATAATATCATTTTTCGTAAGTAAGTAGTTAAAATCATAAATTCATAAATAATCTTCTGTCTATATATATATAAAAGAGTAGCGTTACTGACTGACTGATTCATCATCGCACAGCCCAAACAGCTGAACCTAGAATTAGGGTTCTATAAATCGACTTTCGAATAATCGAACAATCGACTTTTTGTCGAAAAGTCGAAGTCGACTATTTTATTCCAAAAAAGTCGATAACTCGACTATCGTCATGAAAAAAGTCGAAAAAGTCAAAAAGTCGGAAAATGTCGAAAAAAGGCGGAAAAAGTCGAAAAAATTTGGAAAAAGTCGAAAAAAATCGGAAAAAGTCGGAAAAAGTCGAAAATAGTCGGAAAAAGTCGAAAATAGTCGGAAAAATTCGAAAACAGTCGAAAAAAGTCAAAAAATGTCGAAGTCAAAAATTCGAAAAACATCGAAAAAAATCGGAAAAAGTCGAAAGGTCGAAAAAAGTCGAATATAGTCGAAAAGTCGAAAAAAGTCAAAAAGTCGAAAATAGTCGGAAAAAGTCAAAAAAAGTCGAAAAGTCGAAAAAAATCAGAAAGTCGACTATATTAAAAGTCGAAAAATCGACTTTTAATTAAATGAAAAAAGTCGAAAAATCGACTTTTAACTAAATGCAAAAAGTCGAAAAGTCGACTTTTCATAAAATGCCAAAAGTCGAAAATAGTCGGAAAAATTCGATAATAGTCGAAAAAAGTCAAAAAATGTCGAAGTCGAAAATTCGAAAAACGTCGAAAGAAGTCGAAAAAAATCGGAAAAAGTCGAAAGGTCGAAAAAAGTCGAAAATAGTCGAAAAAAGTCACAAAAGTCGAAAAGTCGACTTTTCATAAAATGCAAAAAGTCAAAAAGTCGGAAAATGTCGAAAAAAGGCGGAAAAAGCAGGAAAAAATTTGGAAAAAGTCGAAAAAAATCGGAAAAAGTCGAAAATAGTCGGAAAAAGTCGAAAATAGTCGGAAAAAGTCGAAAATAGTCGGAAAAATTCGAAAATAGTCGAAAAAAGTCAAAAAATGTCGAAATCGAAAATTCGAAAAACATCGAAAAAAATCGGAAAAAGTCGAAAGGTCGAAAAAAGTCGAATATAGTCGAAAATAGTCGAAAAGTCGAAAAAAGTCGAAAATAGTCGAAAAGTCGAAAAAAGTCGGAAAGTCGACTATATTAAAAGTCGAAAAGTCGACTTTTAATTAAATGAAAAAAGTCGAAAAATCGACTTTTAACTAAATGCAAAAAGTCGACTTTTCATAAAATGCCAAAAGTCGAAAATAGCCGGAAAAATTCGATAATAGTCGAAAAAAGTCAAAAAATGTCGAAGTCGAAAATTCGAAAAACGTCGAAAGAAGTCGAAAAAAATCGGAAAAAGTCGAAAGGTCGAAAAAAGTCGAATATAGTCGAAAATAGTCGAAAAAAGTCACAAAAGTCGAAAAGTCGACTTTTCATAAATTGCAAAAAGTCGAAAAGTCGACTTTTCGTTTCAACTATAGAACCCTACCTAGAATCATGAAATTTTGACAGTAGATGTGTTTTTGGTTATATAGATCCACTAAGGATTTTGGAAATTTGCATATTTACAGGGAAAAAGGGGAAAAAAACGGGTAAAACAGGGTTTCTTAAATATCTTACATAATATTAGTGATACAAGAAAAATTTTAAATGCACCTGTATCTACTCTTAAAATGAGCAGATGGGTGTCTGGTATTTTTTTGAAATTCGTACTTTTATAAAATTTAGTCCTTTTTGGGTGTAAAAGGGAGAAAACTGTATTTATGGTACTTTTTTTTTAGCACATTAAGAAAACTTTTTCGGTTTATTGAATTATTCATATTAAATTACGTACTAACTCTGTAATATTTATTGTAATAAAATTTTTGCTATTTCACTAGAGAAAAAAGTACCAAAAAGGGAAAAAAACGGGAAATTTAATTTTATTCAAACTCATTGAGCCAGTTTTGATAAAATTTCAAAAAGGAGTTTATTTACTTACACAAAATAAGCTTTTGGTATATTATTTTGGAATTCGAGTACTAAGGCCTATATAGGACCAAATTCGAGTAAATTGTTTGGTACCTTTTTGAAAACACAATTTTTCTCGAACAAATGAATGCAGTTTTGAATCGTTTGAGTTTTATCTGTGATATATATGTAGATTTGAATATGGAACATTTTGTAAACTTAATTCTCGAAAAAGTATACTTCTAAGCGAAAAGGGAAAACATAGTACTCTTTTTATTAGTACTTAGGTAAACTTTATTCCACTTTTAGTACTTTTTCTTCCTTCAAATGATACTCTATGTATGTTCTTTAATATGAACTGAAAATACATAAAGGATCTTATTCCTCATTGAATAAGATCCTTTAAGATACAACTTTTTCGTACTTTTTATCTCATAAATTGTACTTTTTTAATTTTATAAAATATTTAACCTAGGAACATTAATTTTAACATACATGGTCTTGACTGAATAATATTCTGTAAGTGGGAACTATTTGGTACTTTTCTTTTCTTCAAATAGTACCTTTTAGATTCTTTATAATGGTTATCCGGAACACACGGTCCTTATTAAATGAGAATTTATTGAAAAAGATCTTTGTACTTTTTCGTTTTTCCGATGGTACTTTTTGATATTTTTACGATATTTAACATAGTTAGGGTAGCGAAGCACCCAGGGTATGCTAGTTATATATAAAATAATTTGTTATCTATCCTCCTAGACAGTACTATTTCACCCTTGGTCTCCTTAATACCACTATTATTTGTGATGATCGTTACCGGTGCCAAAGAAGCCTATGATGATTTTCAACGTTATAAGAATGATAATTTGGTGAATTATTCTACGGTGACGGTATATCGTAATGGTCGAGAGCAATCTATTGAATCACGTTTCATATGTCCGGGTGATTTAGTTATTATCCGTAAAGATGGTGATGTACCCTGTGATGTGGTTATACTATATTCCACCGATGTTCATGGTAAATGTCATGTCACTACGGCCAATTTAGATGGTGAAACTAATTTGAAAACATTAATGGTACCCAGAGGTCTTAAGTCTAACGGTATAGAAAATATTTCCAATATTGGTATAATAGAATGTGAAAGACCTAAAAGTGATCTTTATTCTTTTATGGGTAAAATTGAGTTAAATGAAAGTAATTCGTTAATACCCTTATCTGAGGAAAATCTTTTACTCAGAGGCTCTAAAATAAAAAATACCGATAAAGTTATAGGCTGTGCGGTATACACGGGCATGTCGACAAAACTACAATTGAATAGCCGTTATACCGGTAATAAATCTGCCTCCAGTGAGATTTATATTAATAAATTTCTAATATTTTTGGTGGTTATAATGATAGTGGCCTGTATTATTCTATATATGCTGGGAAGGTAAAAAATATATATATTTTTAATCTTTACTAATTTATATCTAATGTTTCTTTTCTTCTTTCAGATATGAAGAACTCAATGTAGTACCTCTGATGGATTATCTTGGACCTCCTATACGTGTTAATGAAATCACTAATATTATTGAAGATTTCTTAGCATTTCTAATACTTTTCAACTATATGGTCCCTATATCGATGTATATGAATATTGAACTTTATCGGATTTTCAATGCCTTCTTTATACAGCAGGATTTGCAATTATATGACGCGGAAACTGATCAGAGAGCTGTGGTTAATTCTTCAAATTTAAATGAAGATTTGGGTCAAATAAATATTTTATTTTCGGATAAGACGGGCACTTTGACTAAGAATGAAATGATTTTTCAGCAGTGTTCCATAAATGGAAGAAAATATATGTATCGTTATGGTTATTTGGAAGATCAGGAAACGCTTGTTCGTTGGGAAATGAATGGATCGGATGATGTAAGTAAAAATAGAATCAGATGATAGATTAGAAATTACGAAAGTAAGATTTTTGAAATCAATCTTTACGAAAACAACAGATAAATCCCTCAATTGTAAAAAATAATGTCACACTATAAAATGTTAGGTATCCAGGGGGACCTCAATCTTGAGTGTGATAACAAGGGTGGCTTAGTTTTGTTATGGATTACTAGAGGGTCTCTGTTCAAAATTTAATGTCGGCTCGATTCTGGTAGATGGTAAAATAAGGGATCATGAAATGAATAAGGGTCATCATTATTCTTTTTAGAATATAATCTTTTTTGATTTAGAAATAACAGGACTACCTTTCATATACGATTAACACTATACTAGCATACCCTGGGTGCTTCGCTACCCTAACTATGTTCAATATCGTAAAAATATCAAAAAGTACCATCGGAAAAACGAAAAAGTACAAAGATATCTCTCAATAAAATTAATGTTCCTAGGTTGAATATTTTAGAAAATAAAAAAAGTACAATTTATGAGATAATAAAAGGACCGTGTATGTTTAATAATCATGTGTTTTCAGTTCATATTAAAGAACATACATAGAGTATCATTTGAAGGAAGAAAAAGTACCAAAAGTGGAATAAAGTTTACCTAAGTGGAAAGCACTAATAAAAAGAGTACAATGTTTCCCCTTTACGCTTAGAAGTATACTCTTTCGAGAATTACGTTTACAAAATGTTTCGTATTTAAATCTACATATATATCACAGATAAAACTCAAACGATTCAAATCTGCATTCATTTATTCCAGCAAAATTGTGCTTTAAAAAAGGTACCAAAAAATTTACTTGATTTTGGTCCTATATAGGCCTTAGTACTCGAATTCCAAAATAATATACCAAAAGCTTATTTTGTGTGAGTAAGTAAACTACTTTTTGAAATTTTATAAAAGTTGACTCAATGAGTTTGAATAAAATTAAATTTCCCGTTTTACCCCTTTTTGGTACTTAATGTGCTAAAAAAGTACCATAAATACAGTTTTCTCCCTTTTACACCCAAAAAGGACTGAATTTTAAAAAAGTAAGAAACAGGTGTCTCATAATTTTGAGAGATGTATCCAAAATATTTATAAAATAATTAGTTTAAAAGTTATAAAGGGCTAAAAAAGGTACCAAAATCACATTTTTTACACATTTTTACCCTTTAAAAGTACGATTTTTTAAAAAAATACCAGACACCCATCTGCTCATTTTAAGAGTAGATACAGGCGCATTTAAAATTTTTCTTGTATCACTAATATTATGTAAGTTAATTAAGAAAACCTGTTTTACCCGTTTTTCCCCTTTTTCCCCGTAAATGTGCAAATTTCCAAAAATCCCTCCTTAGTGGATCTACATAACCAAAAACACATCTACTGTCAAAATTTCTTGATTCTAGGTTTAGCCGTTTGGGCTGTGCGATGATGAATCAGTCAGTCAGTAACGCTACTCTTTTATATATATATATATATATATATTATATATATATTATATATAATATATATTATATATATATATATATATATATATAATATATATATATATATTATATATATATATATATATAATATTATTTGCAGAAATCTCAATTGGAATTCTTTAAAGCTCTTGGACTTTGTCACACCGTACAAATTGCACAAACTACCAGTGAAATTGACAATAATATAAGTCATACAAACAGCCCCCAATATCAGGCCTCAAGTCCCGATGAAAAAGCGTTTTTGGAAGCATGTTCCAATTTAGGACTTCATTATCTAGACGATGAAAATGATGTCATTAAATTAAAAGTTTTAAATTCCAAACAACCAGAAAATTCCGAAATATTAGAATTTAAACGTTTGCATACTTTAGAATTTACATCGGAACGTAAACGTATGAGTGTTATAATATCGGACGGAAAGGAACGTAAATGGTTATATACAAAAGGAGCTGAAAATGTGGTCTTTGCGTTATGTGGGGAAAAGTCAAAAGACTTGATACTAAGCACCAATCAACATATAACAGAATTTGCACTACAGGGTTTAAGAACATTAGCTATAGCTAGAAGATTTATACCCGACGAAGAGTATGAGGAATTTCTTAATGATCTAAGGCAGGCACAGTTGGCCTTTGACAAAAGGAAAGAGTTAATGGAAAATTGTTATAAATCTATAGAGTGTGGTAAGTTTAGGGATGAAAAACTCGTTTTATAATCTCAAAAATGTTTGTCTTTTGTATATAGATCTTGAGTTACTAGGAGCTACTGCCGTGGAGGATGCTTTACAGTATCATGTAACTGAAACATTGTGGTCTCTACAAAGGGCTGGTATTAAAATCTGGGTTTTAACGGGAGATAAAGTTGAAACTGCTGTTAATATAGCTTTAGCTTGTGGTCACATAACCCCCGATTCCTATAGACACTTTATATTAGAGTGTCAAACTAAACAAGAATTTCTAAATTCTTTAGAGGTTATAAAAGATAAAACCAATATAGCCTTAATAATGGATGGTATTAGTTTGTCTACGGCTTTATCGCTAGCCCCAGATGAATTCCGCGCAATGGCTTTAAAATGTTCGGCGGTTTTATGTTGCCGTCTAAATCCTTTGCAAAAATCCGAAGTAGTCTCTTTAATTAAGCAAGAAAAAGGTTACCTAACCGCTGCCGTAGGCGATGGTGCCAATGATGTGTCTATGATTCAAGAGGCCGATGTGGGTATAGGTATTATGGGCAAAGAGGGTTTACAAGCCGCTAGATGTTCCGATTTTTCTATAGCGAAATTTTTTATGTTGCAACGTTTATTGCTGGTACATGGTCATTATAATACAGCCCGTTTATCGTTTTTGGTTTTATTCTATTGCTATAAGAATATTTTGATTACCGGTATTATGGTTATGTTCCAGTTGTATGATTTATATTCTTCCACATCGGTTTATCATTTCTTGTATTTGTGGATGTTTGATGTGATTTATATATCATTTAGTTTTACATTCTTGGCCATAAGTGAGAAACCATATACGGAAGAGGTGTTGTTGAGGTAAGTTGGAATGATTTGTAATAGAAAAGTACTATTTCCAGTCATTTTCCAGTTCCATTTTTTAAGCAAAAGTTATTATTTTTCTCCTTCCAGCAAGCCAGAACTCTACAGGAAAAATTGTCAAAATCGTCAAGTACGCTGGTCCGTATTTTTACGATGGATTCTCAATGGTGCCTTTCACTCGATAATTGTCTTTTATTTTGCCTATTTCTTCTTAACCCTCAATAATGTCATATTAAATAATGGACAAACTGCTGAATTTTATATATTTGGTTCGATCTTAATACAACTGGTAGTTGTTGTGGGAAATTTAAAACTATTACTGGAATCAAACTATCTGAGTTATGTTTATATAATCATTATAGTGGCCTCGTTTCTAGGATTCATTGTCAGTACTGTGATTTATAATTTTATAGATTTGTAAGTAAAATTAAATAAATAAGTATAAAATTTCTTGTTATATAAAATATAAATATTTTCTCTAGCCCCAATAATCCTGGTTTATTTCATGCCTATAATCGCTTATTCTGCTCCCTACCAGCCTGGCTATTTACTGTAGTAACCGCTGCTGCTTGTTTGGTACCCGATTATACACTGAAAGTTATTCGTGCAATTTTTGTTAAAACACATTCCAACAAAACCGATATAACAGCTTAATTACAATTGGAACCGCTGTCGACAAATCACAAACTGCTTTTGCAAAATTTTTGCAGCAAACTATTCTGAACAACGCTACAATATAACAAGTAGGAAAGTATAGTCGGGCATGGCCGACCATATGATACCCTACATCATGAGTATATTTTTACAATTTTTACTTTTATAAAATTTTTATTTTTTATTTTTATGTTGAATATTACCATAATTCCAAAATATTTAAGCCATTTATTGATAAAAAACTAAAATTTCTAAATGAGGCTTTATATAGGTCAAATATGGGCCG
>NC_060951.1:31171716-31173199 GCF_022045245.1 Lucilia cuprina
AGTTCTAGTTCAGTTCTAGTTCAGTTCTAGTTCAGTTCTAGTTCAGTTCTAATTCAGTTCTAGTTCAGCTCTAGTTCAGTTCTAGTTCAGTTCTAGTTCAGTTCTAGTCGATTAGATTACATGTGATCCTACAATCGATTAGATTACATGTGATCCTACAATTGTTTATCAACTGTTTAATTTTTTTTTCAAATTTTTAAAAATTTAACTTAATTTTTTTCTAAACCTGAAATAGAACTGTAAGTATAACTATAAAACTTATTAATGAAATTTTCTATTTACTTTATCTTCTATTCCACTTACCTTTTTAATGGATTTTAATCGATTACATTATATTAAACATAATTTAAATTTTTTAAATCGTTCCCGAACCGTTTACCGTTCTGTTTGTACAGTTTCATTAATTGACAACTCTGTTGCACATTAAATTAGATTTTCTCTCTATTTTAACGAGAGTATAAGATTCTTTTCCTTTTTAAAATAATTCAAAAGCTTTACGCAACAACAACAGATTAACTATGAACATATTTATATTAAAACACTTTACCCTTACATTCTTCCACCCAACAATCACACATACCAATGCGCAAAGGGCTTTTGAGTAGACACAAAGTAAAACAAAAACAACAGCTTAAAAAACACTAAATACGAAAACAATTAGAAAACACTTTTGGGTATACACATTTTTTATTGAGGATTTTTTTGCTTTTGTAGATTTATTTTAATAAAAAACTATATTTTAAGACTGATTTTTTATAGATAATTTATTTAATTACATTATAACAATTGTTATAAACATTTTATGACAATTCAAACACTTTTACTAAATTTTATTTAAAATTTCCAAACGAACGAAGGATTAGGTTTGATTTTAGTAGCTGCCGAGTGTGAACTGAATTTGTTTAAGGAAATATTTATTAGTAGAGGAAATGTCAATTCGATGGGAAATTTTTAAATAAAGGGATTTTATAAAGTAGGATGTTAAGTTTATGGGAAGAGTTGTCAAATTCAATATCTATTAAGATTTATTATAAATTTTAAAATGTTATTTTTGATATTATGAACTGACTAATACCCCCGTTCACATGATGCAATTATTCGTAATTCATGTCATCATTCAACACCCAATTACGTACAGAATTTCATGATTCGCCATACGAAATTTTAGCAGTTTGAATTACCTTACCTAACGAATGACTGTCATCTCTAATTTTTATCGAGATTTATCAAAATCAGCTGTTTGTTTTCATTGGTTGGTTACAAATAAAAACAAGTATGAATTTATAGTCGGACATTGTCGACCATATGATACCCTACACCTGTCAGTATGTTAAAATTTTGAATTTTTGTTTTAAATAAAGCATTATACTGATCGATCCGTCCGTCCGTCTGTCCGGCTGGCTGGCTGGCTGGCTGTCCATGTAAACCTTGTGCGCAAGGTACAGGCCGCAATTTTCAAGATAATTTGATGAAATTTGGACCA
>NC_060951.1:31173299-31187854 GCF_022045245.1 Lucilia cuprina
TCTAGTTCTGTTCTAGTTCTGTTCTAGTTCTGTTCTAGATCTGTTCTAGTTCTGTTTTAGTTCTGTTTTAGTTCTGTTCTAGTTCTGTTCTAGTTCTGTTCTAGTTCTGTTCTAGTTCTGTTCTAGTTCTCTTCTAGTCTGTAAATCTAAAATTATTTTTGTTTAGGTTTTAAATATTTTACTTTTTATGTATGGTATTTATACAATTTTTTTGACCAATCAATCAAACGTTTTTATCAGCTTTTTTTACTTATTTTACTAACTAATCTTTGTTAAGTTGTAAAAAATTAAATAAATTATTTTGTCTAATAAATAAAATTTTGTTGCACTTATTCAGATAGTTGTGCTCAAATGAGTATTTTAAATATAAGAACGCTCTGTCTCACTATCTCTCTCAGTTAATGCAAATTTTGTTTGACAACAATAAACGTTAAATTACATGTGTACCTAGCAAACAGTTGTGCTTAAAAAACTAGCATAGATCCATATATTTAGGCTTTAGTTCAATGATTGTAACTCTTAAAAGATCTAAACATTTTTCATTTCCTTTTTGCAAGAATACAAAATTATACAAACTTTTATTGGATTTTTGGATTGAGCAAATTGCAACATTATTTTTGCTATAAATTTTTCTTTATTCAAATAGAATAAACAATTTTAACAATTACGTTTAAAAATAAACAAAATTTTTTGTATGTTATGTATTTTTTTAAATGTACAAGTGTTAAAACAATCAAAGTATTTACTCCAGTAGTGGTGTTGCTTGTATTGAATATGACACTTGAAAAAAATTTCAAACCAAATTGTATACAAATCTACTGATAAGATTTAGAAAATAAAGAGAGGTGCCAATAGCAATACAACAAAAATGAGCTTATCATTAATTATTAACAAATTGGTTCTACTGATTTTCAGTGTTTTTTTTTTTTGGTTTGCAAAAAATATCACTCTCATTCTCTTTAGTCGATATTGTTTGAAATTGGTATTTGAAATTTGTTGTTGGTCTTTGATAAACCATTTAAATAATAAAACTGTTAGTAGTTGTTTTGATGATGGCAGCCGAGGCAGTTTTTTCCCAAGAAATTTTGAATTTTTATTTGTCGTTTTATTCCTAACTGTTAACACTAGAACGTGGTATTTTTTATAATTGATTTCGAATATTCGTGATAAATTAATAAATGGTGTTCTTTTTAATAGTTTCCTATATTTTTCTTTTTAATTTTGTCGAAAGTGTTGAATATCGTTTCTTTTAAAAATAAAAGTGATAAAATAAAAAAGAAAATAAAATTTTGACAAATTGTTAATATGGCTTGTGTAATAAATTAAGAAACAAACATAGAAATGTATTAAAAGTATAATAAAAAAAGAAATAACAAAATTAATAAAGTTTAAACATTTTAAGAAAACTTTCGTACTTCAACTTTAACTGCCTTGTACATCATTTTTCTGCATCTGTTAGTTCATAATTTCTGTGGATTAATCATTTTTTAAGTCACCAATATGGTAAGTTTAATTAATTAATGATACACGACGTATGAGCAATGACTATTTATTTTGTAGTATAAGAAAATCGATTATACGTCACACAGGTTTTTAAGTTGAGCTTAAATGAGCTATAAACTGATAATATATATACATATAAAAAATATTATAATAACTATTTTGTTATTCATTTTTAACCTCTTTAGTATACAGGTAAATCTCGGTATAACGAATGATATAATTTCAGTCCCTTTTGTTAAATCGAAAAATTCGTTATATCGGTAATATTTTTCTAGTAAAATTCTAGTTAAGATCTAGTTAAGTTTTAGTTAAGTTCTAGTTCACTTCTAGTTAAGTTCTAGTTCAATTCTAGTATAGTTCCAGTTCAGTTCTAGTTAAGATCTAGTTAAGTACTAGTTCTGTTCTAGTTTTAGTTCAGTTCTAGTTAAGTTAAAGTTTAGTTCTAGTTAAGTTCTAGTTCAGTTCTAGTTTAGTTCTAGTTCAGTTGTAGTTCAGTTCTAGTTCAGTTCTAGTTCAGTTCTAGTTCAGTTCTAGTTCAGTTCTAGTTCAGTTCTAGTTCAGTTCTAGTTCAGTTCTAGTTCAGTTCTAGTTCAGTTCTAGTTCAGTTCTAGTTCAGTTCTAGTTCAGTTCTAGTTCAGTTCTAGTTCAGTTCTAGTTCAGTTCTAGTTCAGTTCTAGTTCAGTTCTAGTTCAGTTCTAGTTCAGTTCTAGTTCAGTTCTAGTTCAGTTCTAGTTCAGTTCTAGTTCAGTTCTAGTTCAGTTCTAGTTCAGTTCTTGTTCAGTTCTAGTTCAGTTCTAGTTCAGTTCTAGTTCAGTTCTAGTTCAGATCTAGTTCAGTTCTAGTTCAGTTCTAGTTCAGTTCTAGTTCAGTTCTAGTTCAGTTCTAGTTCTAGTTCTAGTTCAGTTCTAGTTCAGTTCTAGTTCAGTTCTAGTTCAGTTCTAGTTCAGTTCTAGTTCAGTTCTAGTTCAGTTCTAGTTCAGTTCTAGTTCAGTTCTAGTTCAGTTCTAGTTCAGTTCTAGTTCAGTTCTAGTTCAGTTCTAGTTCAGTTCTAGTTCAGTTCTAGTTCAGTTCTAGTTCAGTTCTAGTTCAGTTCTAGTTCAGTTCTAGTTCAGTTCTAGTTCAGTTCTAGTTCAGTTCTAGTTCAGTTCTAGTTCAGTTCTAGTTCAGTTCTAGTTCAGTTCTAGTTCAGTTCTAGTTCAGTTCTAGTTCAGTTCTAGTTCAGTTCTTGTTCAGTGTTCTAGTTCAGTTCTAGTTCAGTTCTAGTTCAGTTCTAGTTCAGATCTAGTTCAGTTCTAGTTCAGTTCTAGTTCAGTTCTAGTTCAGTTCTAGTTCAGTTCTAGTTCAGTTCTAGTTCAGTTCTAGTTCAGTTCTAGTTCAGTTCTAGTTCAGTTCTAGTTCAGTTCTAGTTCAGTTCTAGTTCAGTTCTAGTTCAGTTCTAGTTCAGTTCTAGTTCAGTTCTAGTTCAGTTCTAGTTCAGTTCTAGTTCAGTTCTAGTTCAGTTCTAGTTCAGTTCTAGTTCAGTTCTAGTTCAGTTCTAGTTCAGTTCTAGTTCAGTTCTAGTTCAGTTCTAGTTCAGTTCTAGTTCAGTTCTAGTTCAGTTCTAGTTCAGTTCTAGTTCAGTTCTAGTTCAGTTCTAGTTCAGTTCTAGTTCAGTTCTAGTTCAGTTCTAGTTCAGTTCTAGTTCAGTTCTAGTTCAGTTCTAGTTCAGTTCTAGTTCAGTTCTAGTTCAGTTCTAGTTCAGTTCTAGTTCAGTTCTAGTTCAGTTCTAGTTCAGTTCTAGTTCAGTTCTAGTTCAGTTCTAGTTCAGTTCTAGTTCAGTTCTAGTTCAGTTCTAGTTCAGTTCTAGTTCAGTTCTAGTTCAGTTCTAGTTCAGTTCTAGTTCAGTTCTAGTTCAGTTCTAGTTCAGTTCTAGTTCAGTTCTAGTCCAGTTCTAGTTCAGTTCTAGTTCAGTTCTAGTTCAGTTCTAGTTCAGTTCTAGTTCAGTTCTAGTTCAGTTCTAGTTCAGTTCTAGTTCAGTTCTAGTTCAGTTCTAGTTCAGTTCTAGTTCAGTTCTAGTTCAGTTCTAGTTCAGTTCTAGTTCAGTTCTAGTTCAGTTCTAGTTCAGTTCTAGTTCAGTTCTAGTTCAGTTCTAGTTCAGTTCTTGTTCAGTTCTAGTTCAGTTCTAGTTCAGTTCTAGTTCAGTTCTAGTTCAGTTCTAGTTCAGTTCTAGTTCAGTTCTAGTTCAGTTCTAGTTCAGTTCTAGTTCAGTTCTAGTTCAGTTCTAGTTCAGTTCTAGTTCAGTTCTAGTTCAGTTCTAGTTCAGTTCTAGTTCAGTTCTAGTTCAGTTCTAGTTCAGTTCTAGTTCAGTTCTAGTTCAGTTCTAGTTCAGTTCTAGTTCAATTCTAGTTCAGTTCTAGTTTAGTTCTAGTTCAGTTCTAGTTCAGTTCTAGTTCAGTTCTAGTTCAGTTCTAGTTCAGTTCTAGTTCAGTTCTAGTTCAGTTCTAGTTCAGTTCTAGTTCAGTTCTAGTTCAGTTCTAGTTCAGTTCTAGTTCAGTTCTAGTTCAGTTCTAGTTCAGTTCTAGTTCAGTTCTAGTTCAGTTCTAGTTCAGTTCTAGTTCAGTTCTAGTTCAGTTCTAGTTCAGTTCTAGTTCAGTTTTAGTTCAGTTCTAGTTCAGTTCTAGTTCAGTTCTAGTTCAGTTCTAGTTCAGTTCTAGTTCAGTTCGAGAACAGTTTGAAATCTATTATTGTTATAATTATTCTGCTTAATTCAATTCAAAAAACACGGTTCAATATTTACTTATTAAACATAGTACAAGTGGAATTTACTTATATGTAATAAATAATTAAAAAATATATTTTACTTAACATACATACATATATTAGTCATAAATACATTTATTTAAGATATACGACATATTTATCTATTTCCATTATTTAACTTACAAAATATATGACTAATTGTTTTGTGAATGCATGTATGTTTCATTGATTGATTGAAATTTAAAAAAATTTAAAAATCTTGCCAGTATGTGTAAAAATTTATAAATGCGGACTTGTTTGCATATAAGTATTTATGTAAATAAATTTAATTTGTAACACTTATTTCTGTTACGCCAATAAGTAAAGATTTATGCATTTTAGTTGTTAATCCTAAACATTATTCTTGGATATAACTTTATTTTATTTTATTGTAGCGATTTTGTGATAGTTAATCCAAAATCGATATATTAATATTGCACTTGTGATTTAACACAAGTTTATGAGTCATAGACCACTATTTTGCTGAAATTGTAACACAAGAATATTTTACAGTTATGTAGGTTTTCTTATCAGATAAATATGACTAAACATCTGGACTTTATGCTTTAACATATCAGGGGGATTTACAGAATATATTTAGTTATCAACTTTCCAATCTCGTTGTAGTACAATGCTATGGCACGTGCTGGTGCTGTAGCAAAGGGTTATCATTATATATGTACATGCATATATAGACCTTTCACAACAATGGATAAATTCCTTTATCAATTGCCTTTAAACCTTTATTAAACAAACTTTGTCTAATTAAATCTTTGATAAACGTTTATTAGTTAAAGCCTTACTTACATATTCATAAAGATATTAAACGCTAATATTAGGTATATTAAGCAGATTTTTCATACAAAATTCTTATAATAAACCATTCACAACTTTATTATGGATTTATGAATATGGGAGTTATTTATTATCTTAAATTATTATCTAGGAAATGCATTGAGAAGTAATTACAATAACTATTTTATGGCATCAATATTATCACGTATTTGATGAATTAATACACCAAACATATTTATAACTGTTGTCAACAACATTGTATGTACATATATATTTTTACTATGCCATATGTATTAAAAATAAATTAAGCCTTTCACAAACGTAGAAAAATTTAAAAAAATTTTTAAATCGTTTTTTACATGAGCAAAACCAAAACAAGAACTTTTTAATTGCGAAAAGAACAAAGCAAACGCTGAAACGTATTTAATAGAAGAATCACTTAGCGTATGTTTAATTTTGATGGTTTTTGTGTTGTTTTTGTTACTGCATTGCACGTGCAATTCAGCAACTCTTTCACGTATACGGGACATCGTAGACTCAAGATTTGTTTTCCTTTTTCTCGATTTAAAATGCTATTTTAAGTTCACATCTACAGTAAATGATTATTTCCATAGAAAAATACATAATTTTTTAGAATTTTATATCACTACATTCTAAAAAGGATAATATCCTGCGACATCCTACGAAAACACTTTTATTATTTTTTATAAAAAATTATCAAAATACGTCAAAATAAACTGTATGGTGAAGTCTTATCCATCAAAAGTCCAGCGTGAATGGGAACTAGAACTGAACTAGAACTGAACTAGAACTGAACTAGAACTGAACTAGAACTGAACTAGAACTGAACTAGAACTGAACTAGAACTGAACTAGAACTGAACTAGAACTGAACTAGAACTGAACTAGAACTGAACTAGAACTGAACTAGAACTGAACTAGAACTGAACTAGAACTGAACTAGAACTGAACTAGAACTGAACTAGAACTGAACTAGAACTGAACTAGAACTGAACTAGAACTGAACTAGAAACTGAACTAGAACTGAACTAGAACTGAACTAGAACTGAACTAGAACTGAACTAGAACTGAACTAGAACTGAACTAGAACTGAACTAGAACTGAACTAGAACTGAACTAGAACTGAACTAGAACTGAACTAGAACTGAACTAGAACTGAACTAGAACTGAACTAGAACTGAACTAGAACTGAACTAGAACTGAACTAGAACTGAACTAGAACTGAACTAGAACTGAACTAGAACTGAACTAGAACTGAACTAGAACTGAACTAGAACTGAACTAGAACTGAACTAGAACTGAACTAGAACTGAACTAGAACTGAACTAGAACTGAACTAGAACTGAACTAGAACTGAACTAGAACTGAACTAGAACTGAACTAGAACTGAACTAGAACTGAACTAGAACTGAACTAGAACTGAACTAGAACTGAACTAGAACTGAACTAGAACTGAACTAGAACTGAACTAGAACTGAACTAGAACTGAACTAGAACTGAACTAGAACTGAACTAGAACTGAACTAGAACTGAACTAGAACTGAACTAGAACTGAACTAGAACTGAACTAGAACTGAACTAGAACTGAACAAGAACTGAACTAGAACTGAACTAGAACTGAACTAGAACTGAACTAGAACTGAGCTAGAACTGAACTAGAACTGAAGTAGAACTGAACTAGAACTGAACAAGAACTAAACTAGAACTGAACTAGAACTGAACTAGAACTGAACAAGAACTGAACTAGAACTGAACTAGAACTGAACTAGAACTGAACTAGAACTGAACTAGAACTGAACTGGAACTGAACTAGAACTGAACTAGAACTGAACTAGAACTGAACTAGAACTGAACTAGAACTGAACTAGAACTGAACTAGAACTGAACTAGAACTGAACTAGAACTGAACTAGAACTGAACTAGAACTGAACTAGAACTGAACTAGAACTGAACTAGAACTGAACTAGAACTGAACTAGAACTGAACTAGAACTGAACTAGAACTGAACTAGAACTGAACTAGAACTGAACTAGAACTGAACTAGAACTGAACTAGAACTGAACTAGAACTGAACTAGAACTGAACTAGAACTGAACTAGAACTGAACTAGAACTGAACTAGAACTGAACTAGAACTGAACTAGAACTGAACTAGAACTGAACTAGAACTGAACTAGAACTGAACTAGAACTGAACTAGAACTGAACTAGAACTGAACTAGAACTGAACTAGAACTGAACTAGAACTGAACTAGAACTGAACTAGAACTGAACTAGAACTGAACTAGAACTGAACTAGAACTGAACTAGAACTGAACTAGAACTGAAAACTAGAACTGAACTAGAACTGAACTAGAACTGAACTAGAACTGAACTAGAACTGAACTAGAACTGAACTAGAACTGAACTAGAACTGAACTAGAACTGAACTAGAACTGAACTAGAACTGAACTAGAACTGAACTAGAACTGAACTAGAACTGAACTAGAACTGAACTAAAACTGAACTAGAACTGAACTAGAACTGAACTAGAACCGAACTAGAACTGAACTAGAACTGAACTAGAACTGAACTAGAAATGAACTAGAACTAGTACTAGAACTGAACTAAAACTGATCTACAATTGAACTAGAACTGAACATTGCTCAAGCCGGGTATATTTTCATGATTGTCTTGCACTGTTTACATATCACAAGGGTTTTGTAACCGACGAAAAATGACCGTTATCCAATTTGTATCAAGTATCTACCCTTTTATTAGATACTTCATAAATAAAAGCTTTTTTATAACTTTTATAATAACTTTTAAATTTAACAAATTCTATTTTATTTTGTATATTTTGCTTAATCATTTAAATTCATAAAAAAGTAATAATAAAAACAAAATATGATAATATTATTAGATAAGATCCAATGACTGATAATGGAGGGATACCTTCATACTTGGGGAGAAACTGAGTAAAAACTGAATAAAAAAGAAATATTATCTATAACTACACCATATGGGCGTCTACCGAAATAGAGCCCAATACTGAGAAGCACTAGTACGATAAGATTTGGAATACATATGAAGTAATAACTCATTTTAGTTAAATTTTATACTCAATTAAAAACGGATTGAATAACGATTTAATGAAAAACGACGATTAATAGTTCTTTTCCAAATGAATTGATTATTTTTATTACGTTTAGCTTAAAGAATTTTCTTTTTTCTGTTCTTGTTAAAAAAATTAATAAACTTTTTATAAAATACAAATAAATATTTGTTAAATGATAACGTACGATATTATTTTTTAAGGTCTAACGATAATAATTTGTTACGATTGTTAGTATTGCGGTGTATTGGAAGTTTGTGTGTATATTTGGGCCATCAATATGATGGTAAATATTTTGGGGACTTTTTACGGTTCAGTTTTGCAGCAACAACTAATCAATTGTTAGAAAGAAGTTAGTACATAGTTTAGTTCATTTCCGAGTTAGCAAGTGAATAAGTGTGAACAAAAGTGTTTTACAATATTTTGTATTGTAAAAACGAATTTCGAAAAAAAAAATTAAAACAAATTTAACAAAAATGAAATTAATTTAATATTAAAAAAAGACAAATATTAAAGACATATTAAAAAGAAAATTATTTAAATAACTTCAATATTTTAATATCAAGTTTAACATTTTGCATTTACAACCGTCATAATGGATAAAATAGAGGAGCTTTTTGATAAATTTTTAGGAAGAAGGGTAAGTTTTAAAAAAATTGGTTTTTAAACAAGACATAATTTATTTAAATAAATTAAAATTTTTAACTTATTTCAAAACTATGACTAATTTATAATATTTTGTCTATATCCGTTATAAATAAACTATTTAATAATAATTTTTCGTTTTAAATTGTATTGCTAAAGATAATTGTAATCTTATCATTTTGTACATCATATCGTTATAATAGAGCTTTTTGGTGTTTTTAAAAGCTAAAGCTTTCAACAACGTTTATTTACTATGAAAAGCTTTAGCTAATCTTTCGACGTCATTTTTGTACAGCTTTGTGCTTTATCAGAGATGAACTACCTTTAATGGCGAACTGTGCTACAAATTTATTTATAGAATTTTTATAAATAATATTATTATTATCTCTTTATGCTTGAATCACGAGGGAACACAAGGGAGGAGCTTAAGGGCTAAAATTTCAAATAAATATCCATCAGTTCTAGTTCATGTCTAGTTCAGTTCTAGTTCTAGTTCAGTTCTAGTTCAGTTCTAGTTGAGTTCTAGTTGAGTTCTAGTTCAGTACTAGTTCAGTTCTAATTCAGTTCTAGTTCAGTTCTAGTTCAGCTCTAGTTCAGTTCTAGTTCAGTTCTAGTTCAGTTCTAGTTCAGTTCTAGTTCATTTCTATTTCAGTCCTATTTCAGTTCTAGTTCAGTTCTAGTTCAGTTCTAGTTCAGTTCTAGTTCAGTTCTAGTTCAGTTCTAGTTCAGTTCTAGTTCAGTTCTAGTTCAGTTCTTTCAGTTCTAGTTCAGTTCTAGTTCAGTTCTAGTTCAGTTCTAGTTCAGTTCTAGTTCAGTTCTAGTTCAGTTCTAGTTCAGTTCTAGTTCAGTTCTAGTTCAGTTCTAGTTCAGTTCTAGTTCAGTTCTAGTTCAGTTCTAGTTCAGTTCTAGTTCAGTTCTAGTTCAGTTCTAGTTCAGTTCTAGTTCAGTTCTAGTTCAGTTCTAGTTCAGTTCTAGTTCAGTTCTAGTTCAGTCCTAGTTTAGTTCTAGTTCAGTTCTAGTTCAGTTCTAGTTCAGTTTTAGTTCAGTTCTAGTTCAGTTCTAGTTCAGCTCTAGTTCAGTTGTAGTTCAGTTCTAGTTCATTTCTATTTCAGTTCTGGTTCAGTTCTAGTTCAGTTCTAGTTCAGTTCTAGTTCAGTTCTAGTTCAGTTCTAGTTCAGTTCTAGTTCAGTTCTAGTTCAGTTCTAGTTCAGTTCTAGTTCAGTTCTAGTTCAGTTCTAGTTCAGTTCTAGTTCAGTTCTAGTTCAGTTCTAGTTCAGTTCAAGTTCAGTTCTTGTTCAGTTCTAGTTCAGTTCTAGTTCAGTTCTAGTTCAGTTCTAGTTCAGTTCTAGTTCAGTTCTAGTTCAGTTCTAGTTCAGTTCTAGTTCAGTTCTAGTTCAGTTCTAGTTCAGTTCTAGTTCAGTTCTAGTTCAGTTCTAGTTCAGTTCTAGTTCAGTTCTAGTTCAGTTCTAGTTCAGTTCTAGTTCAGTTCTAGTTCAGTTTTAGTTCAGTTCTAGTTCAGTTCTAGTTCAGTTCTAGTTCAGTTCTAGTTCAGTTCTAGTTCAGTTCTAGTTCAGTTCTAGTTCAGTTCTAGTTCAGTTCTAGTTCAGTTCTAGTTCAGTTCTAGTTCAGTTCTAGTTCAGTTCTAGTTCAGTTCTAGTTCAGTTCTAGTTCAGTTCTAGTTCAGTTCTAGTTCAGTTCTAGTTCAGTTCTAGTTCAGTTCTAGTTCAGTTCTAGTTCAGTTCTAGTTCAGTTCTAGTTCAGTTCTAGTTCAGTTCTAGTTCAGTTCTAGTTCAGTTCTAGTTCAGTTCTAGTTCAGTTCTAGTTCAGTTCTAGTTCAGTTCTAGTTCAGTTCTAGTTCAGTTCTAGTTCAGTTCTAGTTCAGTTCTAGTTCAGTTCTAGTTCAGTTCTAGTTCAGTTCTAGTTCAGTTCTAGTTCAGTTCTAGTTCAGTTCTAGTTCAGTTCTAGTTCAGTTCTAGTTCAGTTCTAGTTCAGTTCTAGTTCAGTTCTAGTTCAGTTCTAGTTCAGTTCTAGTTCAGTCCTAGTTTAGTTCTAGTTCAGTTCTAGTTCAGTTCTAGTTCAGTTCTAGTTCAGTTTTAGTTCAGTTCTAGTTCAGTTCTAGTTCAGCTCTAGTTCAGTTGTAGTTCAGTTCTAGTTCATTTCTATTTCAGTTCTGGTTCAGTTCTAGTTCAGTTCTAGTTCAGTTCTAGTTCAGTTCTAGTTCAGTTCTAGTTCAGCTCTAGTTCAGTTCTAGTTCAGTTCTAGTTCAGTTCTAGTTCAGTTCTAGTTCAGTTCTAGTTCAGTTCTAGTTCAGTTCTAGTTCAGTTCTAGTTCAGTTCTAGTTCAGTTCTAGTTCAGTTCTAGTTCAGTTCTAGTTCAGTTCTAGTTCAGTTCTAGTTCAGTTCTAGTTCAGTTCTAGTTCAGTTTCTAGTTCAGTTCTAGTTCAGTTCTAGTTCAGTTCTAGTTCAGTTCTAGTTCAGTTCTAGTTCAGTTCTAGTTCAGTTCTAGTTCAGTTCTAGTTCAGTTCTAGTTCAGTTCTAGTTCAGTTCTAGTTCAGTTCTAGTTCAGTTCTAGTTCAGTTCTAGTTCAGTTCTAGTTCAGTTCTAGTTCAGTTCTAGTTCAGTTCTAGTTCAGTTCTAGTTCAGTTCTAGTTCAGTTCTAGTTCAGTTCTAGTTCAGTTCTAGTTCAGTTCTAGTTCAGTTCTAGTTCAGTTCTAGTTCAGTTCTAGTTCAGTTCTAGTTCAGTTCTAGTTCAGTTCTAGTTCAGTTCTAGTTCAGTTCTAGTTCAGTTCTAGTTCAGTTCTAGTTCAGTTCTAGTTCAGTTCTAGTTCAGTTCTAGTTCAGTTCTAGTTCAGTTCTAGTTCAGTTCTAGTTCAGTTCTAGTTCAGTTCTAGTTCAGTTCTAGTTCAGTTCTAGTTCAGTTCTAGTTCAGTTCTAGTTCAGTTCTAGTTCAGTTCTAGTTCAGTTCTAGTTCAGTTCTAGTTCAGTTCTAGTTCAGTTCTAGTTCAGTTCTAGTTCAGTTCTAGTTCAGTTCTACTTCAGTCCTAGTTTAGTTCTAGTTCAGTTCTAGTTCAATTCTAGTTCAGTTCTAGTTCAGTTCTAGTTCAGTTCTAGTTCAGTTCTAGTTCAGTTCTAGTTCAGTTCTAGTTCAGTTCTAGTTCAGTTCTAGTTCAGTTGTAGTTCAGTTCTAGTTCATTTCTATTTCAGTTCTATTTCAGTTCTGGTTCAGTTCTAGTTCAGTTCTAGTTCAGTTCTAGTTAAGTTTTAGTTCAGTTATAATTTAGCTCTAGTTCAGTTCTCGTCCAGTTCAAGTTCAAGTTCAAATCAAGTTTTGTTCTAGTTCAGTTATATTTCAGGTCGAATTGTGCTAATCGTATTAATAAAAAACTGATCGGTGTTTGTAACGAAATTTTTAACTAACATTTTTTCTTTGGCTGTATTTGTAAATCTCAAATGTCTAACGTATCTAAGCATAAAATAAAATAGATTTGAGAATACCTAAAAATAACAAACACACACTCTATAGATATGATACTAATAAATGATTGATGATCGCGTGCTGGAAATGAGAATTTTTGCCAAAATTGTGTACAAAAAAGTAAAAAAAACGAACATCAACAACGGCCCAAAAATAACTAACAACAAACAATCTAAGTTGTGGAGTAAACAAGATCGATTGTAAACTTGAAATTGAAAACCGTAAAACGAAACGAACAAATCAGAGAGGGAGATACAAAAAACAATTTTGAAACTGTAAAAATAAATGCACACGACATACAGCTATAAATACTTTAGTATCTAGAGTTGAGCAGATACATTCATATGAAGCTTTGTAAGTATCTCGTGAAAAAACATGCAAGAGAACAATAACAAAGTTATTAAATAATAGTAATATCCCAGTGAATAAAAAAGTTGTTAATTAAAGAATTTAATTTAAAATTAAAAATTATTTGAAGAAGTTTTTCGAATTGTAAATACTATCTACTAGAGATTTTAAATAAAATCTGCCGGTCAAAGGTTATATTTGTCAATATTTATGATATTTCACTGAAAAAGCTTTATTTTTTAATATTTTTTTAAGAAGATCTTTAAGCTTTTGACGACCATAGGCAAATATACTTGCCATAAAAATTTTAAGTATATCTATCTGTTTAAGTGATAATTAGGGCAAATCTGTCAACCGATCTTAACAACTTTATTTGCGAAACTATACATAAGACTTAGAAGTTACCTAGGAGAGGAATTTTCTTATCCTAAGTGTTATGGGGCCATAGATATCGACAATCAAACAAAAAATTAAATTGTTTAAACCAAAAAAAAAAAAAAAAAAAAAAAAAAATACTTTTGTTAAATTTTTTTAATATTAAAATTATTTATTCAATTTGATTGTTTTTTGTTCACTGGGAAATTATAAACAAACCTATAAATCGCTAAAGAAATAAATAAAGTTTAATTAAAGAGAACAACAGAAAGAGAGCTAAGATAAAATCAAAGTTTCGAAATACAAAATGTATCAGTTGAGATCACAATGTTTTCTTCTTCTTCTTTCTAAGACCAGTTTCAAGTTCAGTCTGTAGTCTTTCAGTCACAATCAGTCAGTGTTTGAATGCTTCAGTGAACGCAACTCGTTGTCTCAAAAAGAAAAAAATAATAATAATAATAAAACGGTTATACGTGTAGCGGGTTTAAAAAAATATCTGAAAGATACCAAAAAAAAAACGGTTTTATTTTTAAAGAAATGAAAAAAGAAAAAATCAAATTTCTTACTGACTTTACAACCAAAGAAATGTGACCTTTTCCTATCAACATTTCTCAATTTTCAGAAAAGAAAAAATAAATCTTTTGGAAATGAAAGTTGAAAAAAAGAATTCGTTCGTATACATAAGTGATTCAGTCATTGTGCGCAGATAGTTGCGGTAAAAAAAGTTCAAAAAAGTTAAACGAATCGAGAAAGGGGCAAAACATATAAAATGAAAAGAAACACATTAATAAAATTGTATATAATTTAGGTTTCTTGAATTTTTTCGGTGAAATATAATTAAATGGTGAATTATTGTTAATAGTTCGATCGATCATTGATTAAGATTTCATTAATAATTTAACTAAATGATTTATGTGTGAATTTCATGTGTATGTTTTTTGTACAAAATTTTTTTTTTGTAATTTCTATAAATTATATTGGTATCTTGTTACAATTGTATATTTGAAAAAAATATATACTTATATAAAACTGTTTATTGAATTGTTGTATAATTGCATTTTATCTATTCATGAACATACATTCATATTTTATTGTGTGTAGTATGTCTTACGTTATGACGTATCCCCTGTTCGATATCATTTCCAATGATTTTGTGATAAATTCAAGTGCAAAGCAATTAATTTTAGGTGCAAAATTATCTGGAAATATATAAGAGAGTGTCATTGCATTTGTTTCCCTGTTGTATATATATTTATTTTTAAAATGAATTGAATATTTTGATTAAAAAAGTGTTTAAAATATCTTTGATAAGCATCACTGACGAAATATTTATTGACATGTATGTGTTTTTTAAAGTTTTAAAGTATTTTTTATACCCTTCAAGAAGGATATATGTTCAAGTTCAGTTCCAGTCTAATTCTAGTTCAGATCTACTTCAGTTCTAGTTCAGTTTTAGTTCAGTTCTAGTTCAGTTTTAGTTCAGTTCTAGTTCAGTTCTAGTTCAGTTCTAGTTCAGTTCTAGTTC
>NC_060951.1:31187954-31208371 GCF_022045245.1 Lucilia cuprina
GGAAAATTGTCTTTTTTTATAGAAAATTTTCGGAAAATTGTCTTTTTTTATAGAAAATTTTCGGAAAATTGTCTTTTTTTATAGAAAATTTTCGGAAAATTGTCTTTTAAATAGAAAATTTTCGGAAAATTGTCTTTTTAATAGAAAATTTTCGGAAAATTGTCTTTTTAATAGAAAATTTTCGGAAAATTGAATTTTTAATAGAAAATTTTCGGAAAATTGTCTTTTTTAATAGAAAATTTTCGGAAAATTGTCTTTTTTAAAGAAAATTTTCGGAAAATTGTCTTTTTAATAGAAAATTTTCGGAAAATTGTCTTTTTTATAGAAAATTTTCGGAAAATTGTCTTTTTTATAGAAAATTTTCGGAAAATTGTCTTTTTTATAGAAAATTTTTGGAAAATTGTTTTGTTTATAGAAAATTTTCGGAAAATTGCCTTTTTTATAGAAATTTTTCGGAAATTTGTCTTTTTAATAGACATTTTTCGGAAAATTGACTTTTTAATAGAAATTTTTCGGAAAATTGACTTTTTAATAGAAATTTTTCGGAAAATTGACTTTTTAATAGAAATTTTTCGGAAAATTGACTTTTTAATATAAATTTTTCGGAAAATTGACTTTTTAATATAAATTTTTCGGAAAATTGACTTTTTAATATAAATTTTTCGGAAAATTGACTTTTTAATAGAAAATTCTATTTTTTATAGAAAATTTTCGGAAAATTCAATTTTTTGTACAAAATTTTCGAAAAATTCTCTATTTTTTTGAAATTTTCCAGAAAATTTAGTTTTTATAGTCATTTTTTGGAAAATTCTGTTTTTATAGAAATTTTTTGAAAAATTCAGATTTTATGGAAAATTTTTGACATTCTTTTTTTACAAAAAAATTTTGTTAATTTTTCTTTTTAATTTTTTTAATTATCTTCAGACAAAAATTTGGAAATTTTAACTTAAATTTAATAAAATGTATTTTCTTCCTTTTTCAGTCGTCCAGATGCCTCCTTTATGTGGTTTGTAAATCCCTTAAAGTCTATACGCTACATTGTCTGGCACAACTATAAATGGGCCATACTAAAGGCTCTCCTGCTATGCGCTGTTGCGTTATTCTTTGTGCTGTTTGTCTACTCAGTACCTGGTTATTCGGTTAAGAAAATACTGGGAGCTTAAATTGTGAAAAACTTAATATATTTTTCTTAAAAAAGAGTTAGTTTTACAAAAGTTTTATTTATAAAAGAGTTATTAACAAATATTTAGAGCCAAAAAATATTAAAGCATATTTTCAGGTTAATACAGTTGATTATGTTGCATACTTTTAGGTTTAAAATTATGTTATTTTAGAAAAATTTTAACTTGCATATCATTTTTTGAATTCCCTTATAAATGAAATATTTCTAAAATTCACTTAACCAATAAATAGTAATTAAGAAAATTAATATTAAATAATGAATACTGTTAAAGAAAATTTCTACAAAGAAAGGTTTAAATTGAAAATATAAGAAAACAGAGGGTTGTACCTGATTTTGTTGGTAGTTGATATACACACAGAGTTAGATATTTAAACAAATTATTAATAAATTTCTTTCAGTGTTATTTTTTTAATAACTTCTACATAACCTAAAATTATACTATAGTTCTTTTGCTAAAAACACACACACAGATTTTCAGGGTACTAGAAACTAGTGATTGAAACAAAAAGTGCAAATAAAAAATGTGTCTAAAGAAGTAAGAGATATCTATAAGAAAATTGTTAAAATGCTCAAAAATTTATTTAAAATGAATTTTCTAAATATCATAAAGTTTTATAATTTAAAACTAAAATTTTGTTATAAATAAAGAAAAAAGAGAATATTTACTTTATTTGGAATAAAGAAACATAAATATTTTTTAAATATTTAGACAAATTTTTTAATCCTTTAAAATTGTCCTAAGGGTGGCGTATGATTAATATTAATTATTATAGTAATGACTAAAAAACCTTTTAAATTGAAAAATATGTTCGATTTAAAGTTATTCAAAAGGATTTTAAGAGAAAACATATTAAAATATATTACTTAAAGTTAAGTAAAATTTTTTATCTTAAATCAGAAGTTGTTTTAAGTAAATATTCTCTAAATACAAATCAAAGCAATTTAAATTTAATATTTTGCTAATAATACTTATCGATATTCAAAAGAATTTTTTAAAAACTTAATTTCAATTTCAAACTTAATTTTAGAAAACCCAATCAAGAAACATAAAATCTAAACTAAAACAATGTATATTAAAACAATCAAATTTTTATAGTTGTATTTTTTTATAAATGGAAATTGTTTTTCCCATAAATTTAATTTTTACAATTCCAAAATTAATTATTTTTTTTTCAAATATTGAATATAGATCGTTGTGCCACAATAATTTTTTGCAAAATATTATGTGTATATTGTATTGTTAAATGTAGGTAATATAAAGTTTAATTTATTTAAAAAATTAAAAAAGAAATTTCCAAAATTGTTAACTAATCTTTAAAACTTTGCAAACTAATTAGCAATTATATAGAAGAACACACTTTTAAAATTAAAAATAATTTTTGCTCAAGAGAAAACTTCGTTTCAATACAAAAAAAACTTATTACTAATCAAAGAAATTAACTTTTAAATTTATTATTAGTGTAAAATATTTAAAATTTTATTATATTAACAAAACACTAATTTATTTATAATTAATGTTGTTATTTATTTCAAATAAAATTTAATTAATAATAAACAAATTTGAAAATATTTCATATTGATAAGAGTTTTATTTTTATTATGTTGTTAACTAACTAACTAACTAACTAACTAACTTACTAACTATCTATCTATCTATCTATCTATCTATCTATCTATCTATCTATCTATCTATCTATCTATCTATCTATCTATCTATCTATCTATCTATCTATCTATCTATCTATCTATCTATCTATCTATCTATCTATCTATCTATCTATCTATCTATCTATCTATCTATCTATCTATCTATCTATCTATCTATCTATCTATCTATCTATCTATCTATCTATCTATCTATCTATCTATCTATCTATCTATCTATCTATCTATCTATCTATCTATCTATCTATCTATCTATCTATCTATCTATCTATCTATCTATCTATCTATCTATCTATCTATCTATCTATCTATCTATCTATCTATCTATCTATCTATCTATCTATCTATCTATACTATCTATCTATCTATCTATCTATCTATCTATATATCTATCTATCTATCTATCTATCTATCTATCTATCTATCTATCTATCTATCTATCTATCTATCTATCTATCTATCTATCTATCTATCTATCTATCTATCTATCTATCTATCTATCTATCTATCTATCTATCTATCTATCTATCTATCTATCTATCTATCTATCTATCTATCTATCTATCTATCTATCTATCTATCTATCTATCTATCTATCTATCTATCTATCTATCTATCTATCTATCTATCTATCTATCTATCTATCTATCTATCTATCTATCTATCTATCTATCTATCTATCTATCTATCTATCTATCTATCTATCTATCTATCTATCTATCTATCTATCTATCTATCTATCTATTCTATCTATCTATCTATCTATCTATCTATCTATCTATCTAATACTATCTATCTATCTATCTATCTATCTATCTATCTATCTATCTAATCTATCTATCTAACTATCTATCTATCTAATATCTATCTATATCTATCTATCTATCTATCTATCTATCTAATAACTATCTATCTATCTATCTATCTACTATCTACTATCTATCTATCTAATCTATCTAACTATCTATCTATCTATCTATCTATCTATCTATCTATCTATTTCTATCTATCTATCTATCTATCTATCTATCTATCTATCTATCTATCTATCTATCTATCTATCTATCTATCTATCTATCTATCTATCTATCTATCTATCTATCTATCTATCTATCTATCTATCTATCTATCTATCTATCTATCTATCTATCTATCTATCTATCTATCTATCTATCTATCTATCTATCTATCTATCTATCTATTTATCTATCTATCTATCTATCTATCTATCTATCTATCTATCTATCTATCTATCTATCTATCTATCTATCTATCTATCTATCTATCTATCTATCTATCTATCTATCTATCTATCTATCTATCTATCTATCTATCTATCTATCTATCTATCTATCTATCTATCTATCTATCTATCTATCTATCTATCTATCTATCTATCTATCTATCTATCTATCTATCTATCTATCTAGTTCAGTTCTAGTTCAGTTCTAGTTCAGTTCTAGTTCAGTTCTAGTTCAGTTCTAGTTCAGTTCTAGTTCAGTTCTAGTTCAGTTCTAATTCATTTCTAGTTCAGTTCTAATTCAGTTCCAGTTCAGTTCACTTCTGTTCTAGTTTAGTGAAGAGTTTCTGAAAAGTACTCCCATTTCAGTAACTTAACAATTCTCCTATTGGCACTTAATACATATTTATTACTAAAACATCTTGTTGTATCTTGTAATTACATAAAAAGGCAAAACAAACAACTTATGAATACAGTAGCAAAACTATATAATGTTAGTTTAAAGAAATATATAATTTTCAATTTCCTTCTTGTTGTATTTTCTACAAAATATTATTTTTATTGATTTTTGTTACTTTTTAAAATGATTTTTATGGGCTTTTAATTAGCACTTTATGACGGTGACTATACAATAAAAATTTGTATTTTTAATCTAGTTATGGCGATCTATGATGATTTTTGCTTTAATAAAGCAAAAAATTAAGAAAATGTTAATGAAAAAGTAAGAAATTGTATTTTTCCGATTAATATAAATAAATAGTTTCAATTACTGAATGAATTTTAACACATTGGAAACTTAGAAATCAAAAATCATTAATAAAAGATTTCATTTATTTTTCATGTTACACGTATGAAAAAAATATTGATTTTGATTTATTTGAATTTACTTTCAATTGGCAACATACGAAATTTATTATTTATTATTTGGGTTTTTTGCTCTTTTCATTGAGAAACTTATTAACAGGTGTTTTTAATTCATTTCATAATTAAAATCATGATGTGAATTTTATGCAATTAGTAACAAAAAATTATTTTAAAATGCTGAATGGTAAAAGTCCCGAGTTTAAAAGAATTGATTTGTGTAAATTATTCTTTTGTTTAAAAAAAATTTATATTCATACATATTTATGAAAGCTTAATTTAAATGTTTTCCCTGTTACGCCCACACAATATGTCAAATGATGAATTGATTTTTAAGTGATTGAAAACCATTTGAAAATTTTTAATAACAAAACTTTTTATAACATTATTAATACAATAAAATTATTAAATATCAAAACAGTTCAATACCTTTAAGTAACAAGAATGTTATTTTAAATAATTTGACAAATTGTGATTTTTCAAAGACATGCGAAATGCCTTCAAAGATCAAAAAATGTCGCAGTATAGAGTTTAAATAAAAAGAGATTTTGTAATTGTAGAGTCTACAATTTATACTCATAAAAATATATATGCTGAGAAAATCAAAAATGATTCATTCGTCTTTCTACTTAAAAGACGATGAAGGCGCAAAAGTGTGCGCGTAAACTAGAACTGAACTAGAGCTGAACTAGAACTGAACTAGAACTGAACTAGAACTGAACTAGAACTGAACTAGAACTGAACTAGAACTGAACTAGAACTGAACTAGAACTGAACTAGAACTGAACTAGAACTGAACTAGAACTGAACTAGAACTGAACTAGAACTAAACTAGAACTGAACTAGAACTGAACTAGAACTGAACTAGAACTGAACTAGAACTGAACTATAACTGAACTAGAACCGAACTTGAACTAGTACTGAACTAGAACTGATCAAGAATTGACAAAAAAATATAAAATATTTAATTTCCTTTACAATTGCCCCACCTAATATAGTCAATATTCTAACAAAGACAGTTTATAGATAGAAAATAAAAAAATACAACAGTATTAATAATAACAATAAAAATTAAAAAAAAGAAAAAGCAAAGTGTCAATAAATAAAATAAATCGAGTGTGCAAAAATTTTATATGTTTTTTATACATCTATTTAACACAAATAACAAAAATAACAAAAATTTCAAGAAAAGAAATCATAAAGTGTTAAAAAAGTCATACTCTGTAGAGCAAACAACAATAACTGTTACGGCAAAAACAACAAAATAAGTAAATACCCGTACAAGTATAAATATTCATACAAACATACTAAATGGAGATACTACTTATTTACAAATAAACAAACAATTGTATGAAAAAAAATTCAATGAAATCGCACATCTAATGGATGGATATAATAACAACAGACAGACAGACAGACCTACAGATACTTAGATATTTATTTAACAGTTACTTTTTATTTTAACATTGTACACTTCAGTTACTTAATGCCGACTTGTGATTTAAAGCAGTTCGTTTTCTTCCCTGCTGCTGACAGACGGACAGACGGACAGACAGACAGACAGACAGACAGACAGACAGACAGACAGACAGACATTCGCTCTTCTCCGCCTGTTGCTATTAGACCCAGATTTCGTAACTGCTAATTTAAACCGACCAAAATAGAAACAAAGATTTTGTGTGTGATTTAATTTTATTATTTTTCTTTTGGTTAAAGACAAGAGACAACAAACAAAAAATAGTATTAACTAGATCGTCAATTTGTAAACTTGTAAAACTTTTTTTATAAAAATAAAATAAATCTGTATCCACAACTGAAAAATACATCAAATACAAAATGTATGTTAAAGTTTAACGGCAACAAATTCAGAAAAAAATAACAAGTTTTTACTATCATTTCAAAATAAAAGTGTAAAGTGAGAAAAACAAAAACCCAAAATCCCCCACTATTTGATCAAAAAAAAAAAAAAAGAAAACAATAATAATAACAACAAATGATACGCATTACACGCCTGCATAACAAAGTGAAATTTTTTGCGGAAATAAAAATTTTATTCGATACCAACAACTAAATTATACGACGTATTACTCCTTTGTTTGTTTGTTAAACTAATAATTAAATATTACACTTAAACCTAATAAAAATCATATTTCCGTTTATATTGTTATTAAAATAAAAAGAAAATAAAATTATTTTCAATAAAAATTGTGTGAGAGTTTTTTTTTTTAAATCATGAATTTTGTGGCTCGTCATGATCATTTGACCGGTTATAGACGTGTTAATACCACTACCACCTACGGCGTACCACAGTGGCCAAAAGATGATGATGATGCTGTTACCACCAGAAGATTTGTTAAGGAGAGTGTTTCGTGGAAGTGGCATAAGGTAAAAATAATATTTATGGAAAGAATTAAAAAAAATTATAAAATATTTTCAAATGGAAATGGTTAAATCCTCCAATCAAGAACAAAACTAGAATAGAGCTAGAACAGAACTAAAACAGAATTAGAACAGACCTAGAACAGAACTAGAACAGGGCTAGAACAGAACTAGAACAGAACTAGAACAAAACTAGAACAGAACTAGAACAGAACTAGAACAAAACTAGAACAGAACTAGAACAGAACAAGAACAGAACTAGAACAGAACTAGAACAGAACTAGAACAGAACTAGAACAGAACTAGAACAGAACTAGAACAGAACTAGAACAGAACTAGAACAGAACTAGAACAGAACTAGAACAGAACTAGAACAGAACAGAACTAGAACAGAACTAGAACAGAACTAGAACACTGAAAATTGTATATAATTTAAGATTAAACATACATATTTAAAGCTAAAGAAAAAATTAAAACAGGCGGTACCTGTATGCTAATACTCTTTAAATGCTGATCAATATTTGTTAATAGATTTAAAAGATCAATCATATAAATTTTTATTAACTTTCGAAAATAAAATAACAAAATATTATCCACCATAATTTATTGGATAAAAAATAACAGAAACACAACACTCCCCTTCACCATTCAATATACAGCCGTAAAGAGGGGCTTGACTTTTGTATGATCAACGTAAAATTTATAGAGTAAAGTGACTTCATCGATTTGATTTGTGTTTGCGTTTTATTGACAAAATTGTCAATTATTTTAAGTGCGCTCCAAGCAGAGAGGTTATGTTTCATATTTTTAAAATATGTATTCATAACATATTTCAATATTTATTTTCTGTATAAATTATGAACTAAGTAAAATTTTGTGTTTGGCCTTTTTGACCTGTTCTTTTGCTGTGTTTTTTTTATTTTTTATCAAAAACGTACTTGTGATTGTTTAACTGAAATTTGTTTGCATTTATTTTTACTACAAGTTTTTCCTACAATGTATTTTTTAATTAATTCTCAGTTTTTGTGTTTTCTGGTTCATTTATTTTTTCTTTTGCTAAATTTATTCAAAAAGTAAAAAATTATAATAACATAAAGTTTTTTATTTCTTTTTATAGAAAATATTTCATGTTGTTCATAATTTGTAAAATAAATATTATTGTAATAACTAAGTATTTTATTTTTGATTTTTTATATTTTTTAATAATGCATGCAAAAACAATTTGTTTTAATAGATATTTTTTAATGTATTTAATGAATTTTATCAATATTGTTTGTTTAGTATATTTCGTAGAATTTTATGATTTTTTTTTCAATACGAAATATAAAGTATTGAAAATAGCGAAACTGAGAAAAGTGATCAATTAACACATTGGGTTTTTACTTTTTTTCTTGAATAAAAATAAAACTTATATATTTTTGCACAGTAGCCACAAAAAAATAACTGTTAAAAAATATAACAAAAAATTAACACAATTTTGTAAAATTATTACATGTGTACTAAATTTACACAGTGTAATTCGCTACCCTAAGGTCCATACCACTAAGGGTCATTATCCGACCAGTAAAGCGACCAGTAATTATAAAATGGCAAACAATAAAATAAGTACATAAGTACTCTTTTAGAAACTTGAACTGAACTAGAACTAGAACTGAACTATAACTGAACTAGAACTGAACTAGAACTGAACTAGAACTGAACTAAAACTGAACTAGAACTGAACTAGAACTGAACTAGAACTGAACTAGAACTGAACTAGAACTGAACTAGAACTGAACTAAAACTGAACTAGAACTGAACTGAACTAGAACTGAACTAGAACTGAACTAGAACTGAACTAGAACTGAACTAGAACTGAACTAGAACTGAACTAGAACTGAACTAGAACTGAACTAGAACTGAACTAGAACTGAACTAGAACTGAACTAGAACTGAACTAGAACTGAACTAGAACTGAACTAGAACTGAACTAGAAATGAACTAGAACTGAACTAGAACTGAAATAGAACTGAACAAGAACTGAACTAGAACTAGAAATATACATTGAAAACTGAATAAAACTTAAAATTAGTTTACATAAAACATCTTTAAAAATTCTCCCATAAATTCTCTAACTATTATGATCGACTATACTTCTTTACTCGTTACAACTATTCGTAAGTATCGATTTTGTCATCTCGACTATAATGATAAAGAAATGTAGGACTTTAAATAAATCAGCCTTCTGCGACCCTAGTTTTAAATCCATCGAAACAATCAGTGAAGTTAATGGACCAGCTAATGATCCAAAAAAAAAAATAAATTATAATATAATTATCCATAAATTATTATTAATGTTGTTCGTTTGTAACAAACAAACATTTATTCTCATATTTATTTTTTCAATTTTCCCAATTATTTTAATCATGTCAACTTTAGTAGTAAATATTTGCTTTTAACTTTGCTTAAATAAAATCACCTTAATAGCTTAGTTTTTCAAAATAAAAAACAACAAAATTTCAATTTATTTTTCAAAAATATCTATTAAATTTCTATTATTTTCTATTAATTGCAGGGTTCGCGTGTCAGCACCATTAATGATTGGCTACAAATCAAAATCGGAGGCGATGAGGAGGTGAAAAAGAAAAAGAGAAAACAAAAATTAAATCGTATAAAATCGACAAAATACACATTCATCACATTTCTGCCACAAAATCTACTGGAACAATTTCGGCGAATAGCGAATTTTTATTTTTTAGTCATGACCATTATATCGCTATTAATTGGTGAGTATCTGAGCAGTAGTAGTAAATGTTAAATTTAAATTAAGGTTTTTTACTTTTTATTAATGAAATTGAGAAAATGAAATTTTGTTTGAATATTGTTCGAAAAATACGAATAAGTTTCATTTTGAGGCGTTTAAACGTGATCCAGTCTCTAGTCTAGTTCTAGTCTCTGCTATAAGGCGATAAAGTTTTAATCAGGAGTTTAGGAAATTAGTACCGATTTTTTCTATAATTAATTAATTTTGGTCTTAATTCTGTAACTTATTAAATTAGTGCAAAATCGTTTCACATTTTAAAACAAGGTCACTTTTAATTTTTTTTGCGAACAAATAAAAACTATTAAGTGGTTATGTCAATATTTTTCGGTTTTTGTAATTGTGTAATTAAAAAATATTTAAAGTTGTTAATTAATAAAATCAATATTTAATACATGCTTTAAACAAATGATTTATACGAGACATTAAGAGAACTCATTAAAGAATTATTGCCGATATCTGCTTTAAACCAGAGCCAAAGGCAATGAGTAAACAAATTTCCGAATCATTGCTCTTAGATACTTTATTTCTGGGAATCATAAAATATTTATTAAAAGTAGTGATATCTGTTGTAAGGCATTATATTGTCGGACATATCAGAACATAATATTTTTTCAATTTACTCACGGTCAAGGTTACGATACATATGTTTATGTACACATAGTGGTCTAATCTTATTACTGCAAACTAGTTCTCAACAGCAAAATTTTACATTTAAGTGCAAATTTAATTTTAACTTTTATAAATGAGGAAAAAAAACGTATTTGTACTCAAACTTCCTACATGGTAGTCTATTGCTAATATCTTAAGTATTTCAAGAGATAACCTATAAATGACTTTATATTGATTGACTCTAATTTGAAGTCTGTTATATTTGGCAAAGATTGACTAATAAGTATTTTAATAATTGTTTGAACAGTTTTTGGCCTAAAGTTATCCATTCTTAGACTAGCAATTCTTCAGATTCTGAACTCTAGATTAGACTATAGACTAGAATATTATCCAAACTATTAAAAGTATGCAGCCAACACTATAGACATGAATAGGTTAAATTATATACTTAACTATAGTTAAGACTTAAGACAAGAGCACATATATAAATATATCATCGATATCCAGGTTGCTCACAAAACTTTAGATTAGAGTATAGTTTAGGCTATTGACTATACTATAGTTCAGGCTATTAACTAGACTAAAGTTTAGACTATTAACAATAGTCCAAACTACAGACCAAAAACTTTATTTCAGACTATAGACTAGACTATAGCCCAGAGTATGATCTAGACTATAGACCATTCTGGAATATCCCATAAGCTAGACTACAGTATGGTCCTGTCTACGAACTAGGCTATAAACCAGATAATGAACTACACTATAGTCCAGATTATAGACTAGTTAGTCTATAATATAACCCAGACTAAAAACTTGACTATAGCTCATACTAGGCTATAGTCCAGATTATAGTCCAAACTAGGCTATAGTCCAGACTATAGTCCAAACTATAAACAAGACTAAAGAGAAGACAAGACTAGATTAAAGACAAGACAGGACAAAAGTAAGGACTACAGTCTAGATTATAGACAAGACTATAGTCCAGACTACAGACAATACTATAGTCTAGACTACAGACGAGATTATAGTTCAGACTACAGATAATACTTTACTCCATGCTACAGACAAGACTATAGTTCATACTATAGATAAAACTGTAATCCAGACTATAGACAAGACTTTAGTCCAGACTACAGACAAGAATATAGAAGAGTATATTCCAGACTATATATAAGACTTAACTCCATACAAGACTATAGACAAGACTATACTCCAGACTATATACAAGACTTTAGTCTAGACTATAGACAAGATTACAGTCCAGACTATAGACAAGACTATAGTCCAGACTATAGACAAGACTATAGTCCAGACTATAGACAAGACAATAGACAAGACTATAGTCCAGATTATAGTCCAGATTATAGACAAGACTATAGTCCACACTATAGACAAGACTATAGTCCAGACTATAGACAAGACTATAGTCCAGACTATAGACAAGACAATAGACAAGACTATAGTCCAGATTATAGTCCAGACTATAGACAACACTATAGTTTAGACTATAGTTCAGACTATTGACAACACTACAGTCTAGACTGTAGACAGGACTATGGACAAGACTGTAGTCCAGACTATGGACAAGACTGTCCAGACTATAGACAAGACTAAAGTCCAGACTAAAGACAAGACTATAGTCTAGAATATAAAACTAATCTCCAGACTATAGTTCAAACTACTAGACAAGACTGTAGTCCTGACTATAGACCAGACAAAGAACAAGACTTTAGCCCAGATTACAGACAAGAATATAGTCCAGAATAGATAAGACTATAGCCCAGATTAGAGACAAAACTGGACTATAGACTTGACAAGAGTATATTCCAGACTTTAGATAAAACTTAACGCCAGATGATAGACAAATACTATATTCCAGAAAAGACTATAGTGCAGACTATAGATTAGTCTATAGTCCAGACTATAGATTAGTCTATAGTCCAGACTATAGATTAGTCTATAGTCCAGACTATAAACAAGACAATAGTCCAGGCTGTAGACAAGACTATAGTCCAGTCTATAATCTACACTATAGTCAAGACTATATTCTTGTCTATAGACAAGACTGTAGTCCAGACTAGACTGTAGACAAGACTATAGTCTAGACTATAGTCCAGACTATAGTCTTGTCTACAGCCTGGGCTATAGTCTTGTTTATAGTCTGGACTATAGACTAATCTATAGTCTGCACTATAGTCTTGTCTGAAATATAGTATTGTCTATAGTCTAACGTTAAGTTTTATCTAAAGTCTGGAATATGCTCTTGTCAAGACCTTTTTATTTCGTTGTTATCTACCTAGATCGATGCAAGTTATTAGATCGCTTACATATCCCCACTACTACTGGGACTTTAACAATGGTTTTATCATTTGACATTTTTTCATAAAATTATGTTTGTTTTTTCAATTATTATTATTATTATTTATTGTTAGCTATTTGCTCTCGTTAATCTTTCAGAAATCGTGACAAATTGTGGGATCTATTTGATGTGTGGGATTTATTCATAATTAATTTGTTTTTTTTTCAACAATTGTTTTTATTCAAATGCGGATAATAAACTCTAATAATTGAGCTTAACAATGTAAATCAATCTTGTTCACATTAGATTTGGAATATAATTTATAAATTAGACACGTACTTTGGTTTAATAGTAGATTTTGGTTTAGGAAACATTAGATTAAAAGGGAATTAGCAAAACAACATTGTAGAAAGAAAAAATGGGTCAAACAGATTGAATTACAGCAGAAGTTTAACAGTAAATGTGCAAGATAATGAATTGATTAAAATAATTTTAATAATAATATAATTTATATCTCAAAAACCTTTTATTACAGACAGTCCAGTATCACCAATGACATCGTTACTACCGCTAGTATTTGTAATTGCTGTGACAGCTGCCAAACAAGGTTATGAAGATTTCTTACGCTATAAAACCGACAATATAGTCAATTGTTCACCAGGTAAGTAATCAGATAAGAAACTAACTACTTAAAATCAAAAACGATCAAATTTTAAACTTCAATTCAATTTCCTTTTTCAGTAACCGTTATACGTAACGGTGTGGAGGAACATATACAATCCCAATATGTAGCGCCTGGTGATCTAGTGCTAGTCGAAAGGGATTGTGATGTACCCTGTGATTTGGTATTAATACGTTCCTCAGATCCTCATGGCAAATGTTTTATAACCACGGCCAATTTAGATGGTGAATCCAATCTAAAAACTTTAATGGTTCCCCGAGATCTACCGCTTGTGGAACTGGATAAAATGCATAAATTGGGTGTTATAGAGTGTGAAAGTCCTAAGACTGATTTATATAGTTTTAATGGTAAAATTGAGTTGGCCGGTTCGGAGGGTAAAGTATTACCCCTAACAGCCGAGAATGTACTGCTAAGAGGTTCAAGAGTTAAAAATACCGAATGTGTTATAGGCTGTGCTGTTTACACGGGCATGACCACTAAACTACAATTAAATTCCCGCCTAACACGCAATAAATCGGCCTCCAGTGAAGTATACATTAATCGCTTTTTAATCTTCATTTTAGTGGTACTCATAGCCATAGTCACTATTTTATATTTCCTTAAAAGATACGATGAAATGTTTGTTATACCTCATCTGGCCTATTTGGGTCCACCGGCCGATAGTTATAGTGTTAAACAATTTCTTCAGGATTATTTATCATTTTTGATATTATTCAATTATTTGATACCCATTTCTCTGTATGTAACCATTGAAATGCATCGTGTTTTGGGCGGCCTATTTATGGAATGGGATACTCAACTGTACGATGAGGCTACCGATCAACCTTGTATTGTTAATACTTCAAATTTAAATGAAGAATTGGGTCAAATCAATATATTATTTTCGGATAAAACTGGTACTTTGACTAAAAACGAAATGATATTTCAACAGTGTTCGATAGCGGGACGAAAGTATTTGTATAAGAAGACACGTCTTCAGGAGGAGGGTCAAACGTTTGAGGTGGACATTAATAAGTTTAATGTGAGTATTTTAATTATGTAAAAATATTATTCGATTAATAGTCCAGATTGCTGACTATAGTCCAGACTATGAACAAGAGTATAGTACAACCTATAGTCCGGATTATAGTCAAAACTATATTCCAAATTATATATTAGACCTTAAATCCAACCTATAGCCCAAATTATAGATTAAACTATTTTCAGACTTAAGAATACGAAATAGTCCGAACTAGTAATAAACTATAATCCCTATTAGACAATAGTATAGTCTATAGACTGGACTTGAGGTCATACTATTACCTAGACCATAATCCAAAATATAGACTAGATCATGAACCAAACTATATTCCATACTATAGACAAGACTATGATTCAGACTATAGTCCAGACTATAGACAATACTATAGTCTACACTATAGACAATACTATGGTCCAGACTATTAGCAGTACTATAGTCCAGACTATGGGCAAGACTAGATTATAGGCAAGTCCCGACTATAGGCAAGACTATAGTCCAGACTATACGAAAGACTATAATCCAGACTATATTCAAGACTATAGTCCACACTATAGCCAAGACTATAGCCCATACTATAGGCAAGACTATAGTTCAGACTATGGGCAAGACTATAGTCCAGTTTATAGGCAAGATTATAGTCCAGACTATAGGCAAAACCTAGACCATAACACAAACTATAGACACGACAGTATTTCATATTATGTATAGACTAGACTATGATCCAGACTATAAGCAAGACTATAGTCCAGACTATAGGCAGGACTATTGTTTAGACTATAGTCCAGACTATAGGCAAGAATGTTGGTAAACCCATATTCCTTACTTTACCCACGACTGGGGTCCACACTATATAGACAAGACTGTAGTCTATACTTCAGACAAGTCTATAGTCTAAACTAAACTATAAAGTCCAGACTTTCTATTGATCTATTTAAACAGATTGATATTTGCCAATATATACTTATTTGAAAAATAATTTCCTTACTTTCCAGAAAGATCAAAAAAACTTCTTCCAAGCTTTAACCATTTGCCATACGGTGCAAGTGGCTGGTGATATGAACAGTAATAATGGTGATAAACAAATAAATGCCACAGAGGCTGAAGTAAAAACACCAAATACTGGACCTACCACAGGTGCCAGTGCTCTATCGAAAATGTATTCGATATCGGACATAACCGAAGAAAGTCATAATTCTAGTCAACAAAGTGATGTCAATGCTATTGAGACATCACTATCTACAGATCCTAATGGTAGTCCTAGTATTAAGAACTCAATACAAGTGACATCTGATGTTAATCCGTTATTGGATGAAAAGGTCGAAAGACGTAAAAGACCACAAATTGTTAAAAGAAGTCCTAATTTTACGCGTACCAATACAAGAGTACATCCTATGTCAATGCCTCCGCAGGGTATGGAAATGGTTAATGGTGTTGGGGTGACAGGAGGTCATAGTGTCGAGGGAAGGCAAGTTATGTTTCCTACCTCCTTGCAAAGTATACCCACGGGTAGACCTTTGTCTATGCAATTTAAACGTTCTACCTCAGAAGTTGATTTACCAGAATATGGTGGTGCTAATGGTGGAGCCATGGGTGGTGTGGGAGCTATAGGTCATCGTAGATCTCAATCATATGGAGCTCCTGGAGCTTATATAACTCAGACAGGTAATATTTTAAAAAAAATCATGTTTTAGAGAAAGTTTCATTCAATTATGTTTTCTTCAGCTAATACTCCAGGAGTTGTATATCGCACTAGCAGTACAGCATCCCGAGAATCTTATGCTGCCCCTAATTTCCAAAGACAACCTACCATACTTATTAGAGCAGAGTCAATGAGAAGGAAAAGTGAAATCGAACAAGTTGTACAGTAAGTTGTTTTATTAAATAATTAAAATACAACTTTTTTACTTAGAATCTTTGTTCTCTTCTCAGCACCTTAGATTACCAAGCCTCCAGTCCCGATGAGAAGGCCCTAGTCGAAGCCTGTGCCCATCTGGGTCTCGTCTATATTGGTGACGATGATGAGATATTAAAAATTCGCGTCACTCCACCCCACATGGACTATTCGCGACCCTTTAGTGTGGGAAAGGTAAACGAAATAAATTTCGATCGTCTGCATGTCTTGGAATTCACTTCCGATCGCAAACGAATGAGTGTTATAATTAAAGATGAAAATGGTACTAAATGGATTTATACAAAAGGTGCTGAAAGTTATGTCTTTCCTTTGTGCAGTAATAACTCTAGAGATTTGGTGGCTAAAACCGATACTCATATCAGTGATTTTGCACGTTTGGGTCTTAGGACACTGGCTATAGCAAGGCGTAAGATTGGCGATGAAGAGTATAGAGAGTTTTTAGCGGAGCTAAATGAAGCTAACAGTTCGTTGGAGAATCGCAAGGAGTTGAGTGAGAAGTGTTATGCGAAAATAGAGAGTAGTGAGTATTTATAGAAAATAAGGAATTTTTATTGCTTTTTATAGAGCATTATGGGAAATTTTCGCTTTTCTATAGAAAATTTTCGGTAATTTTCGAAAAATTAATCTTTTTAGAGAACATTTTCGTTTAATAGCTTTTCTCTATAGAAATTTTTTGGAAAATTTCTCATTTATATAGAAATATCTCATTTGCATAGAAAATTTTCGAAAATTTTTCTATTCTACAGAAAATGTTCGAAAAACTTTTTTGTTCTATAGAACATTTTCAAACAATTACTTTTTCTATAGAAAATTTGTGAAAAATTTCTCTTTTCTATTGGAAATTTTCAAAAATTGTCTATTTTTCTATAGAAAATTTTTAATTGATTACAGAGCAGAGTTACAAGTCGAAACGGCTCAAATCGGAGGTGGCTGGCCGCCGGTAATTTTTTGCAATCCGTGCCGCCGACGGTTTCTTTCGGCTCAAAAGCTAAGCCGGCTTAAACGTAGCCGTTGAGAAAGATTGGAAACGCACATGTATTTCGGAAAATAATTTCACTTATTTGAACAGAGTTGCCACTATTTTAAATTTTTATTGCAAATTGAAAGAGTTGCCACACAATATTGTGCTAACATTAAAATAGTGAAAACTACTAAAAATGTGAATTATATAGACACAGGTTTCTATATAACAGACTATTATATAGGGATTTTTCAATATAATAAACTCTTATGTCAATTTCTAAAGAAAAAGCTTAATTGAGCCGAAAATTTAGTCGCCGCCGATATTTTCTATAATAAGCCGCCGCCGCCCTAAAATGTTTGCTCCGCCACAGCCGATCATTTTGCATCAACTTGTATCTCTGTTACAGAGAGTAAAACGTTATTATCTTTTTCTTTCAGATTTAGATTTATTGGGTGCCACCGCCGTAGAAGATGCCCTACAGGACGAAGTGGCCGATACTTTAATATCTCTACAAAAAGCCGGTATTAAAATCTGGGTCTTGACTGGAGACAAAGTTGAAACTGCTCTTAACATAGCGCTCTCTTGTGGTCATATACCGCAAAATGCTTTCAAATACTTCATCATTGAATGCTCACGCAAAGAAGACATGTTGACACATTTGAATTCTCTAGATCGGGAAATAATTTTCGGCATTGGTCGTGAATGTGCTCTACTTATCGACGGTAAAAGTTTGGCCGTTGCCTTGTCCGAGACACCCAATGAATTCCGTGATGTGGCCATTAAATGTACAGCAGTATTATGTTGTCGTTTAAGTCCTTTGCAAAAAAGTGAAGTGGTATCGTTGATCAAGACGGCGCCTCAAAATTATAATACTGCTGCCATAGGTGATGGTGCCAATGATGTTAGTATGATACAGGAGGCTCATGTGGGTATTGGTATAATGGGTAAAGAGGGTCGACAGGCAGCTCGTTGTGCTGATTTTGCTTTTGCCAAATTTTGTATGTTAAAAAGACTATTGCTGGTTCATGGTCATTATCATACGACACGTTTATCGTTTTTGGTTTTGTACTTTTTCTATAAAAACATATTCTTTATGGGTATTATGTTCCTATTCCAATTTCATACGCTTTTCTCCTCATCGTCGGTCTATGATTCTTTGTTCTTGACTTTATACAACGTGATATATACTTCGTTACCGATCTTCTTTATATCACTAACGGAGAAACCCTATACGGAGGAGACGTTAATGAGGTAAGTTTCGTATTTGTACAAAAGAAATAAAATATATTTTATAACTGTGTATTACTTTTTAGGGAACCTGAGCTATACAAGAAAAACACCAATAACAAACAATTACAATGGCCCTTTTTCCTCGCTTGGATCCTCTATGCCATTTATCATACCCTGATCTGTTTCTATTTTGCCTTCTTTGTTTTCTCCACCAATGATGTTATACTTAATGTGGGACAAACGGCTGAGTTTTCTTGTTTTGGCACTTTGCTCATCCAACTAGTGGTGATAGTGGGAAATTTAAAATTATGGCTAGAATCGAAATATCTGAGCTATTGGTATATAGTTACCATTATCGGTTCGATATTAGCATTTATGATTACCACTGTTATTTACAATGTTATAGATTTGTAAGTTTTTCATAAATTAATTAAACATTTTAAAAATTTTTTATAAAATTTAATTTTCCTTTTAGCCACTACGATACCGATATCTATTGGGCCTATAATAAACTTTTAAGTTCTATACCCGTTTGGCTGTTTTGTATTGTTACCACTGTAGCCTGTTTGCTGCCCGATTTTACCTTCCGTATGGCTAAAAGAGGCTTAAATCTTCCCCAACGTAGTTTCTTTCCGGGCAAAGAACGTTTACGTCTATTGCAATTGAGACGTAAAGTAGAATCAACCCATTTATAGTTTTAAGAAAATGTCTAAAGAAAGTAAAGTCATAAAGTATTGTTTTAAGAAAGTATTGAATTTTAACTGTTATTTAGGTTTAAGTATATATAGTTAAATTACAATAAGTTATTTGTGTAATATAATTATTTATCTTGTAAGAGTCTATTCAGTGCCAAAAAATAGTTTTTTAAGAAAATTTTATTAATTTATTTTATACCATGACAAACCAAGTGCTGTAAATAAAGTTACCATTTGAAGAAAAAAAAATGATAAATTGAAAAGACGATTCAAAATGTTTTTTAAATTGTGAAATTTAAGTCGTTTCTTAGACGGGAATTATGAAAAATCATAGACATTAATTGAAAAAAAACAAGAAAATTTTTGAAAATGTTTTATAAAAATACATGTGTTTCCATATAAAGATAAGTTTTCGAAACTTTTTTATGAAAACAGAAAATTTTGCTTATAAAACTAGAATAAACGAGTAGTCGGTCATAGCCAACCATATGATACCCTTAACCAGTCAGTATGTTAAAAATGTGGATTATTAAAAAAACATTTGGTTTGTGTTTTTTATTTTATTCCAGAATACTTTTTTACTTATTTTTTACAAAAATGTGATTTTTTACAAGAGGGCTCATAGGGGAGTAGAGGTAAATATGGGCCTATCCTTGTAAATGTCGGTAGAAGAAGTTACGTCTTCTTTAAAGATATTTATGTAGAATATAAAGTAATTTTAGTTTTAAGGTGATTTTTGACCTAGTTAGTTAGTTAATTAGTCAGTTAGTTAGATAGATAGATAGATAGATAGATAGATAGATAGATAGTTAGATAGATAGATAGATAGATAGATAGATAGATAGATAGATAGATAGATAGATAGATAGATAGA
>NC_060951.1:31208471-31219515 GCF_022045245.1 Lucilia cuprina
AAATTTTCTATAAAAAAGAGAATTTTCCGAAAATTTTCTATAAAAAAGAGAATTTTCCGAAAATTTTCTATAAAAAAGAGAATTTTCCGAAAATTTTCTATAAAAAAGGAAATTTTCTATAAATATTAGAGTTTTCCGAATATTTTCTGTAAAAATTAAAGTTTTCCGAAAATTTTCTATAAAAATGAGAGTTTTCCGAATATTTTCTATAAAAAAGAAATTTTTGTAAAACATACTTTGGTTTCTCTAATGGATCGGGTTCATTGCGTCCATGACCGGCAGGATTTTGTTCGGCTTCCTCTTTAGTAAGTAAATGAAATTCAGCTTCGACTTTGCCCGTCAACTCCATTTCTTCATTTTGTTTCTTAATATAGAAGGGCCACCAACCACGGACACGTTTTTGTTTGAAAATATTGACAGTGGGAACATTATCGGTTTTCAGCATATCCAATGTACATAATTTGGAAGATTTAGCACCGCGTGGAAAACGATTCAAATCGAAGGAAATGGCACCTAAGAGAAATAAATAATATTATAAAATTTGAGTTTCTTTTTTAATCTGTAGTCGTACCCAAAAAGTCATCTGCTGAAAAATGATCAGCATCCCAAACTTGCAGCTCTAATCTGGCGGGAATTTTCACCTCAGTTTCATCCCAACTAAACAAGGATTCTCTGCGTGAGAGCACAATTCTCTCCTCAGCCGCCAAATATTCAAAGGGATAAATAAAGCGCCAATTGAAATTGCCCTCACCGGTTAAAGAGCGATAATGGATATCGGTTGATTGACAATCTTGAGGACCCTTAAGCCATCTAAATATTTGGGGAGAAATTTGTTTAAAACTCATTTATATATGAAATTTTAATTACGTTACCCTTTAACATAAATATCGGACATTTTTTCTCCTGTAAAGAAAGCATCATCTTCTAGAACCACATCATCTGTATTCCATATAATAATGCGCAATTCGTAGGCTTTGGGTTTGCGCGGTGATATATCCACAGCTGGTCCCGGTAGCGGCATATCCATGGGAAACATATCCACCCACATTTCTATTTTACCTTGTTCTATTCCTGGTTTATCGGGATTGTAGAGCGGTCGACTTTCTATATGCTCGGGAACAATCTTGAAAATGTTTTATGATTAAAAAAAATTATTATGGGAATAAAGTTATGGATTTGACAATATCGGAATAAACATTTAAAAAAAAGGAATAAAATTTTGGAAAAATATTGCCTTAAAACATCCATCAATTCTCGATTTTTTTTATTTAGATAGATAAAAAATGTAGAGTATAGAAAAAATAGAGTATAGAAAAATATGCAAAAAACATGTACAAACATTTATATACGAAAATAGTTTGATAATTAACTTAAAATTAAAACAAAATGGTTAAAGGTAACTAATGAATAACTTAAATTAAACATTTTTATAAACAAGAGGAATTTTCCGAAATTTTCTATAAGAAGGAGAGCTTTCAGAAAATTTTTTATAAGAAAAGGATGTTTTCGATAATTTTTTATAAGAAAAGGAATTTTCCAAAAATTGTCTATGTAGAGAAATTTTCGTACTTTTTTAACAAATTAAATTTTCTATAAGAAGAGAGATTTTCTGAAATGGAATTCTATGAAAATTTTTTATAAGAAGAAAATAAATTTTCCAAAAATTTTCTATTAAAAGAAGAATTTTTGAAAATTTTTCCGAAAAATTTCTATAAAACAAAGTTTTTTCTAAAAATTTCTATAAAATAAAGTTTTTTCGAAAAAATTTCTATAAAATAAAGTTTTTCCGAAAAATTTCTATAAAATAAAGTTTTTCCGAAAAATTTCTATAAAATAAAGTTTTTCCGAAAAACTTCTATAAAATAAAGTTTTTCCGAAAAATGTCTATAAAAGAAAGTTTTTCCGAAAAATTTCTATAAAAGAAAGTTTTTCCAAAAATTTTCTATAAAAGAAAGTTTTTCCAAAAATTTTCTATAAAAAAATTTTTTCCGAAAAATTTCTTTAAAAGAAAGTTTTTCCGAAAATTTTCTTTAAAAGAAAGTTTTTCCGAAAATTTTCTATAAAAGAAAGTTTTTCCGAAAATTTTCTATAAAAGAAAGTTTTTCAGAAAATTTTCTATAAAAGAAAATTTTCTATAAAAGAAAGTTTTTCAGAAAATTTTCTTTAAAAGAAAGTTTTTCCGAAAATTTTCTTTAAAAGAAAGTTTTTCCGAAAATTTTCTTTAAAAGAAAGTTTTTCCGAAAATTTTCTTTAAAAGAATGTTTTTCCGAAAATTTTCTATAAAAGAAAGTTTTTCAAAAAATTTTCTATAAAAGAAAGTTTTTCCAAAAGTTTTCTAAAAAAAATATTCTATAAAAGAGAAATTTTCTGAAAATATTCCAGAAAAGAAAAATTTTCTATAAAAGAGAAATTTTCTAAAAATGTTCTATAAAAACAGAAATTTTCTGAAAATTTTCTAAAAAGAGAAGAAATTTTCTAAAAATAAAATAAAAGAGAAATTTTCTGAAAATTTTGTATAAAAGAGAAGTTTTCTGAAAAGAGAAATTTTCTATAAAAGAAAGTTCTTCCGAATAACTTCTAAAGAAAGATCTTCAGAAAAAGTTCCATAAAAGAGAAATTTTTCAAAAAAGTTTTTAAAAGAGAAATTTTCTGAAAAATCTCTAACTGAAAAAAATTTCTATAAAAAAACTAATTTTACGAAAATTTGGTATAAAAAATGTTTCTATAAACAACGGAAATTCTCCGAAAGATATATAAAAAGAGAATAATTTTCTTTAAAAAAAAGGAAAATTTTCCGAAAAAAATGTTCTAGAAAAAAGTTAAATAAAAATATAAAAAATTTAAAACTTTGTTCACAAAGTGGAATGGTATCTTTTGATTTTCGAAATTCTTTGTTAACAAAGTACAAATCATACCTAACACAATGAAATAAATGCCTTTAAAATAGGCTTTTGCAGTTAATTATCAAACTATCCTCGTATGTTTTGAGATGATCGAAAAAGGAAAATACCACACCACGAAGATCTTACCTTACAACCCACACCGGGTATTTCACTCCAACGATGTAAGCAAGCTAATGCTAAATGTTCATCGCGGTTACGGCAAGTACTGGGACCATTCCAGGCTATAACCTCCTCATCGGAGAAAGTCATACAGTACTTGCCAATAGCCACGCGATCTTGAAAATAATGTGGTGTATCCAATTTATTTTCTTTACATAATTTCGATAATATTTGCGTTGGTTTCATGGGATCACGCCATTGGTTGTAACCGCAACTGGAAGTAAAACGTTATATGTTAAAGGAAAACTTTAGAAAGTAATTTTCTAGATATACTTACTCTTCATATCTTAAGGCCAAACCACAAGTGGCTCGATGTCTGCTATAGAAACGATTTTCTAAATCTATGCGTGTTTCGCCTATCAAATCATCCGAGCCAACTAAATCCCAATCAAATATCTGCACGGTCAACATGGAATCTTGAGGAAAGGTGACCTCTATTTCGAAACATTTACCAAACACCGGATTCAGCTGTTTACTAACATAGTTATCCTTATCCGAAATACGTTTACTACCCAAATGTAGAACAACATAAGGATCTGCTTTGCCATTCAGATCCATGGGATGCAAATCGGTGGCCTTAACTATATAGACCCTCACTAGCACATGTATGGGTTCATTTGCTGGCAAATTTGGTATAGGATAGTCTACACCCTTGGGTGGCGGCAGACGATATACCTTAATGGTCCCTTTGAAAAAACCCACTGTGCGATTTTCATCCTCTGTGGAATCTCCTGTTTTCTTGCCTCTATATAAAGCAAACGACTGTAGCCATTCACGGAAATTGTTGAATTCCGGTTGCGACTCCAATTCGTTGGGATAGATCTGAAAGTGAGGAGCACGACGTGCCACACTACGAATTCGTTTAGACGAATTCGTTTGACTACTTACCTGACATAATGCTGTTGTACTATTAAGGGGTTTTGTTTTAGTTATATTCGTCGTACTATTAAAATCGGGCTTATTGCGCCCAATGCCAGTCATAGCTTTGGGACTTAATTTTTGTACTAATTTAGCACCTTTTGCTCCTAGTTTATTGGAATTTTGTGAAACTTGTGATGGCGGCGGTGTTAAATATTTTTCAGTGTGATTGAGAGCTTTTTCGGCTTTGGCATTGTCTATTAGCCGTTCATAGGACCAGAAGTATTTCGTCCACCAATCACGACTTAATTCATCGTCTGAATCTTGTTCTTGCATGAGATTATTTTCTTTGTTGCTGCCTCGTCGAGAGGTTTTCTTTTTGGAATTTTGCTTTTTCACCCTGGGAAATAAAAAAGTAAAATGCAATTATAATTATAGACTAGAATATAGTACGGACCATATAAAGTCCATAGTCCAAACCATGGACTTAAGTTCAGCCTACCGGCAAGACCAGATTTTAGGTCAGAATACAGATTTAACAATCCTCCGGCCTAATTATTAGACTACAGATTAGACTAAAGACTAGATTATAGGCTAGACTACTGTATAGACTATAGACAAGGCTTTAGACTATATACTAGACTATAGACTAGACTATAGACTAGACTATAGACTAGACTATAGACTAGACTATAGACTAGACTATAGACTAGACTATAGACTAGACTATAGACTAGACTATAGACTAGACTATAGACTAGACTATAGACTAGACTATAGACTAGACTATAGACTAGACTATAGACTAGACTATAGACTAGACTATAGACTAGACTGTAGACTAGACTATAGACTAGACTATAGACTAGACTATAGAATGGATCATAGTTCAGACAAGAGTCTAGTTTATAATCATGAATATAGTCTAGATTAATAATAGTCTAGATTGTACTACATATTGTTCACGTTATCCAAATCACTCACATTTTAGTAACACATGCCGCACCATACAAAGTAAATTGATCACATGACGACCGGCGATTACCATAGAAATCCTTCATGCTGGCTTGTTGCAGAGAATCCAACATTGGCTGCATACCATATCCATCTACAAGATTATGAAGACTTTCCTCATTAAAAGGAGCCGATAAAATAATTTGACCACCAATTGTCTTATACTTCGTTATATCCTCTTTAGGAGGTGGTTTATACAGATAACGATGAATGGAAGTTATTTGATGAGTTCCCACTAATGTATAGCGGCCAAAAGAACGGCAATCTACACATCTTATAGTTATGGGTGGAGCATACATTTCTTCTAAGGGCAACTCCAATTCAATTGATTTTAACATATTTGGGAAGTTAGGATTCTTCTTGGCATTCTGTATAATATTCGAACTTAAAATTTTGCCTGAACATTCCACGTCTATGCGGGGTTTGTCGACTGACATAAGATGTACTCTTTTAAGATCTCTTAAGCCCCAGAAGAGTACTTCCAAACGAAATTTAGCCAGATTTGGACGAACTTCTTTGGGCACTGGAAATATGGTATTCTGTTGGGGTATATTATTACGTTCCTTTTTCACTTCGGCCAAAACATTTTTAGGTTCTGTTAAGCGAGGCATATCGGTGGAACCCAGTTCCAACATTTCAAAAGCAGCCAATAATTCTCCAGCATTATCTGGTCCTCGAACAATATCAAACCATTCCAAGGTGGGTGTTACATAGGCATTCTCTCTTAGTTTAACGCGAGGTTGGGCAATGGCTCTTCCTATAAACTCAGACTTGCCCACCTTATCTTGATCGTAAATTTCTATAATAATAGTGGGAGGATTTTTCTTGATTTCATCTTTAGTGCCATAAACTAAAATTTCATCAAACACCAAGAGTTCATCCCAAGTGGGACTTAAAGTTTCTTCAATGACTTGTGTAGTTTTAGCAAATTCTGTTATATAAACCGTAGCATAGGGATCACTTAGACCGGAAGCATCAGAACCGATTAAAGAACGGGCTTGATAAATATGAGCTCTTAGTTGAAAAGTCTGCAAGTTGAAGAAGTTAAGATATATGCTCAAATATGATACAAAGTTTAACTTACAGATTTCTCTAAATAGTGGATATTATTGGGTGCCATAGCCCCAGGCCGCTCAGCATTTCTCAGCTCATGTGATAAATCATAACCTATGGGTAGACCATCAAAGAAATGACCCTTATGATTAACCACTCCCAACCATAGATAAATGGAAAGTTTGGCTTGTATAAACCAACTTGCTGGTCCTGTTGATTGTTTACCCGGTAAACGTAGGAATATCGTTTGTACCTTGCCACAATGTATGCCACACTCTTCATCGGTAAGCGAATAAATTAAGTCGCGGGCCGACATACGATGATAAGCATAACGTTTACCATTCGCTATCATCCATAGGAATATATCGGGTAGAGAATGTTGGGGCTGCAATTAAGTATAATTAGGTTATGAATCTGATTAGTAAGTTGGAAAAACTTACATCATCTATTAGGAATTTCAGTTTCTGCATATAACTTTGCGCCTGTTTAAAACGTTCATTAAGAGAGCTGCGTGTCACTAGTGCTCTTAGATTGCGTGCTAAATTTCCTAAACTTTCCTGTTATAATGATAAAAAAACGTTTATTGGACCTGTAGTTTTGATATGATTGGTGCTACTTACTATTTCTCTTAGACACAACTTCATGCGCTCTTTATCCAATTTAGTTTTACCACTACCAGCACTCATAGAGTTTGTTTTTGTTATTGTTTGATAGCGCAGACAGGCCGATGCTAAATCCTCTAGAATAGATCGTAGACGTACCTCAGCTTTAGGATCTTCATCCTCTATTAGACGTTTTGTTTCATTGATGCCATCCTCCTAGATAAAAAAAATATGTTATTAGTACTCATAAGTAGTTTATCGGTTTTATGGGTAATATGTGCTGGACTCGGTCACCGATGCAAATATTCAAAACTTTTGAATAGCCTACTGATTACTGTACACTTACAAATTTCTCTGCCATTTTCGATAACATATTACTGTTATACATGCGTCTCCTTAAATCCGGCAAAGTACATCTTACATCCATACACGGCTTATAATCCCAATATGGCAAATAATAATGATTCTTATCATGTGATATGGGTTTGCAAGCATTAGTTGTGCTACTAAACGATGTTGTATCCACTGTCTCTAATACACAACCATCTTCACCATCATCCAAAGCAGTAGCAAAACTTTCATTATGCCCATCCAGGGAATTGCCAGCATTGCCCATACTCAGTTCAAAGAAAACGGTTTTATCACTGATTTTCTTGTCGATCATAGAGGCCTCGACAATAGAGCCAAATAAAAAGAATTCTTCATTGCGTGAATAGGAGGATTCGGATATAAGTTGGGTGGGTTCAAGTTCGACATTTTTCTCGGTGGTTATTTCGATGTTATCGGTGATTTCGGTGCGTATGGCTATAAGTAGACGGGCTCTGTAGCTGACACCTTCTCCTAGACCGGTATTCAAATTGGAATGTTGATCTAAGAGACTGTAGTCACGTGTAGAACCATACAGGTGTATGAAAGAGGGACCGAAGGTGGGTAAGAAACCTTTTTCACCATCATTGGAGATTTGCTTTAAATCTATATAATGTGTACCGATAATAGAAGGTTTCATAGGATCTGCATCTCTAAGTTGAATCTGTAAGTAAAACGTTAAGTATACAATATTTCTCAAAGTTTCAGTAAATATTTTACCTTGATTCTTTGACATAATGGTGGAAACATTTCGGTGAATACTAATTGTTCATTCCACACAGGAGCATAGGCGTTTTTCTTTACTGTTGTTTTGCCGCTAAGACCCGCAAATGATACTTGTACATAGGGACTTACTAAATCTTTAGATTCTCCTGTTAGAGCTTTTTTAACATTAGCCATTATGGAAGAATTCATTCTAGGCAAACCATCAGCTCTATAGATTTTTACTATAAATTTAGCTCGTTGTCTTTCTATGGGTACACCATCCGGTAATAAAAGATTTCTAGACAAACATACATCCAAATTAATGTAGAGTATAGTTTGAGGGAGCTAGTACAAAAAAAAACTTACGCTTCGATGTCATCTGGATCTTTTTCGGATTTCTGTGGCACTTTAACAGTATCACCTTTGCCAATGATACCAATATCACATTTTAAATAACCTTTAGGGCCACTATAGAAATCTTCGGGATCCGTTAACAAGGCCCATTTATGATAGAATTGATGATCTGTTTTAATAGGTGAAGAATATATTTATAATTAGTTTTGCTTAATTCTCAGAGAAAAATATGATTAATTTGCAGGCCTTATTAAATAAAATCATGCTCGAAGAAAATATGCAAAACGAGAAAGAAATACTACATAAGAGAACAATTAGTAAAATCTAGAGAGTGGGATAACTGAAACTTAGAATACATTGGAAAGGAAAAAAAATTTAATAATTTTGTACAAAACTATGGTGTGGAGAAAAATTCTAGAGATTTGCTTAGCATAGCCTAAACTATAGTCTAGTCTATAGTCTAGTCTATAGTGTAGTCTATAGTCTAGTCTATAGTCTAGTCTTTAGTCTAGTCTATAGTCTAGTCTATAGTCTAGTCTATAGTCTAGTCTATAGTCTAGTCTATAGTCTAGTCTATAGTCTAGTCTATAGTCTAGTCCATAGTCTAGTCTATAGTATAGTCTATAGTCTAGTCTATGGTCTAGTCTATAGTCTAGTCTATACTTTAATCTATATTGTAGTCTATTGTCAAGTCTATTGTCTAGTCTATAGTCAAATCTATAGTCCAGTCTATAGTCGAGTCTATAATCAAGTCTATTATTTATAGTCCTTTTTTTTAGTGTAGTATATAGTCTAGTCTTTAGTCTGGCCTAAAATGTTTCCTTTAGTAGAATATTTTAATAAAGTTTCTCTTTTCATAGAAACCTTTCGGATCTTTTATTTTTAGATCACCCTTGATATTTGAGCAAGAAAATGGAGCTGGTGTCATTAATTCTTCTGCACTAAATGGTGATAATATAGCAGGTCAACAATTTATGAGAGGTAATAATGACATTTTAACAGCTACAACCACGCCAGGAGCTGAAAGTGGACAATCAAATCAATCCAGTGATCTAGAAGAATTACAACACTTTGATCAAGGAAAAATGTAAATATTATTTATCTTTCTTTAATGTAAATAAAGAAACACTAAATGTTGTTATTCTCCTCCCCAAAAAGGATCAAACAAATGACACGTACAGCAGATCATTTAAAATCACAAGATTTTCAAGTTTGTATAACAATTATAGAAGCACGTCAACTGCCTGGTTTAAATATGGATCCAGTGGTTTGCATACAAGTGGGAGATCAAAAGAAATATACCAGTGTTAAGGAGAGTACAAATTGTCCTTATTACAACGAAGTAGGTTAAAGACAATAAGTTGTGTTTATTAAATATTTTAATTTATTGTTTGTGTTTTTTTTTGTCTGTTTGTCTCTTTTCAAGTATTTTGTTTTTGATTTTCATATGCCTCCGGTGATGTTGTTTGATAAAATTATTACTTTGTCGGTAAGTTAGAGATTAAATCTATGTAAATACATATTATAATAATTAGTTATCATTATGATTTGTTGATTCTTATAAATAAATATAAACACGCATTTGTTTAAGGTAAAATGATAAATTATTATATTTATATTTATTCATAACTGGTCATTAAGGTGTCAGTCAGGGTGTGTTTCTTTCTATTTGGTATGAATAATATGAAACGACAGGTGTTGAACAAAAGAGTGCTTAGAAAATTTTTAATGAGAATTGAAATGATTATAATAACTTTAGTTAATTTGCATATTTATTTAAAAGCAATTATATGTTAATAATTATAAATGTTTGAAGATTTTTGATACTCGGTTGTTAGAGAAGTTACGGCAATTTTTAGTTTTTATTTAAAACATTTGTGGCCTTTCGTTACACAACTTTTCACATTTAACCCTATAGTATTATTTATCAACAGAATTAAATTACAAATTTTTATGGAATTTTGCACCTGAATTATTTTTAAAATTTGTTTTAAATTACCTTCATTTAAGGACAATTATGATGGTTTCATCAGGATCTCATTAATATTTGTTCTATTTATTTTGTATAGAAATTTTTATAGAAATAATATGTTCAGGAAAAAAAAACAATTAACACAATAAACATTAAAGTAAATAGCTAATAATTACATTCCAGCATAACATACATACGCATTTACTTATAATTAACATAATAATGTTTTTAAAATCGTATATTAAACAAAATCAGAGAATTTAAAAAAAATTCTTTTAACATAGAATTTAATTAAAAATTAAAAAAAATATTTACCAAAGCTGTAAGCAATGTTAACTTTAAATCAAAATCGCTATATGAAAAACTTTAGCTAGTCAAGATTTTTCATTTAGAAAATTCTTCATCTAAATTGCAAGTTATTAACCTTTTCTCATCAAAGTATAAACATGCATTACTTTACCTATATAAACTAGCAGGATAAATAACTTAAACTCACAGCTAATACTTATAAATGTGGTGGCTAATTAACTAATTGCATTCCAGCAAAAATTAAGTTTAAAAGAGCGCAAATTAATTGTATTTAACATTGACGCTGAATGCTTTTTCCTGCGAAAAGAAAACGTGTGTAGCAATAAATCTTAAACCTATTTAAGTGCAATCTTTATAGAGCACATTCTTTTGTACACTTTTATAACGAAGTGTATTGAATGAAGATTCAATGAATTAAATCAGAGAAGACAATGGTATGTTTTAAATCGAAGCAGAAAATAAGAGAGAAACAGTGGGACTTAACACAGAAAAATCTTAATGAACAGAAATCTTCCAACTAACTAACTAAATAACTAGCTAACTAACTAACTAACTAACTAGCTAACTAACTAACTAACTAACTAACTAACTAACTAACTAACTAACTAGCCAGTTGATAGTTTACCCTGTATGCTATTCTGAAATCTAGTCTATAGTCTAGTCTATAGTCTAGTCTATAGTCTAGTCTATAGTCTAGTCTATAGTCTAGTCTATAGTCTAGTCTATAGTCTAGTCTATAGTCTAGTCTA
>NC_060951.1:31219615-31222319 GCF_022045245.1 Lucilia cuprina
GTAAGTTAGTAAGTTAGTAAGTTAGTAAGTTAGTAAGTTAGTAAGTTAGTAAGTTAGTAAGTTAGTAAGTTAGTAAGTTAGTAAGTTAGTAAGTTAGTAAGTAAGTAATTAAGTAAGTAAGTAAGTAAGTAAGTAAGTAAGTAAGTAAGTAAGTAAGTAAGTAAGTAAGTAAGTAAGTAAGTAAGTAAGTAATATGAAACAAGTTAATACAATTACTTTTTGGAAAATTTTGTTGTGGAAACTGTAGGTTCTTAACCTTTATTTCGACAATGTTTCAAATTTCAAAAATATCTAAGATAATACCACTCAATAGCTAGCAACCAAAGTCAACGCACTCATTTCACAGTACATTGCTTACTTCTTTGCCAAAGGCATACATTTTGTAAATATTATTTAAAAATATTTCTCTGACTGATATTAAATTGTTTAAACATAAGGTCAATCAACCACAATTTACCAAACGATTAGTGTTTGGACATCAAATTCAAGTGCACAGACTTTGGGTTGAATTTAAAAATCAATAAGCTAAATTCTGAATATTTATTACACGTGTTCAATGAGTGTACTATGGATTTACTTTTATATTCTATTGTCTACCTTAATCATGCTACTTGAAGCGTTAACAAATTCCAATTACCTACTTACATGTATTTAACCAACATACTTATGTATGTACTTTAGACGGATTTTGTAAGTAGGTACAAATGTATGTCTGAATATACATTCGTTAACAACTAATGGAATTATAAATGAAATGAAATGACGTTAATGATGATGTGACAAATTATTAAGCTTTCTTTACCTCCTTCTTGGTTAACATATAATATTTAGGGTGAAGAATTATTTATTTCCTTACAAACAAACAAAAAGTAGAAAAGAAAATAAAAGAAAGAAAAATTACAAAAGTAAACAAATTAATTACTTACATTATGAATGATTTTTATTTTCTTTAAAAGAAACATACGTACGTAGAAAAAAAACATGTAGAGGTAAAGTAATCAATATAATGAATTAGTTATATGTACAACAGGACGTATTAGTAATGCAGAAAGTATATATTAAATAAAGAACACTTATACGCCATGTAGTCATTAATTATGATATTATTTTGTTGTAACACGTTAAATATAGAGAGGTAAAGTGTTTTGAACATGAATACAAACATACATATGTTCATAAATATATGGTTTTATTTTGGTTGTACTATTTATAAGTGTTTTATTATGGACGTAATTAAGTTAAGTGTAATTAAAGCAATATAAGTATTTTAAATGCAGTGACTTTTAGTTCTGTTTATGTATTTGTAAAGTAAATTTGGAAAATTGTTTATAAAAAGATATATTTTTTGGTAAAATTTCTATAGAAATCTAAATTTTTTAAAAATTTTCTGTAAAAAGAGAATTTTACAAAATTTTCTAGAAAAAGTAAAATTTCCAAAAAAATGTCTGTAAAAAGAAAAAATTTTGAAAATTTTCTATAAGAAGTGAAGATTTCGAAAAATTTCTCTTAAAAGAGTGATTTTTCAAACAAATAGAAAACGAGAAAATTTGCTTTAGAACGAGAGAAAATTTTCTAAAAATGTTTTATAGAAAAGTGAAAGAGAACTTATCCAAACATTTTCAATAGAAAAGAGAACTTTACGAATAGTTTCTATAGAAAAGATAATTTTTAGATAGTTTTTTTTTCAAAAAATTTCTATAACAAAATAAAAATTTCTATAAGACAGCAAATTTCCGAAATTTTCTATAAAAAGTCTTTAACAAATTTCTTTACCATATTAAAATATTAAGCATTAATATTTCTAAAGGCAGGTACATATTTTAATTATTTTAATTTATGAAACAAATTAATAAAATATATATCTAAAGAAAGAGTATTTATAAATATAAACATATACACATTTAGTTTTATATATTTAAATTTATATCGAGCTAATAATAACCACCCTTCAACCCTATTTTCATAAATTTATATTAACATTCCTTCTCGTCACCTTCGAAACAACAATTAAAATTAATGTGATCATTCCTCCGTTTGTCTCTACTTAATTTCATACTTTTGTAAAATTTTTATTAATGGAACGTAATTTTTTTTAAATTATTCCTTAAGGGTATATTTTTTGCATATCTAAATATTAATTATTCCACTGCTTTCTACAGACATAAATCAACTTGAACAAGTGAAAAGTAAAATAATCACGCATCAATTATCAAGCTCATTAATTAAGTGCGTATTTTTCATTCATAAAATTAATGAAAAAGGGTTTAGCTTAGTCAATATGTAAAAAATGGATTAAATGTGGGAAATTCTAATACATATTTTATTAAATATTATTTTTATACAATAATTGTTTATTATAAATATTGTAAATTAATATTGCAAAATATTATACGGATTAACTTAAATTTTACACAGAAACCGTAATCACTCACAGAGATAGATAATTTATCGTAACAATCGAATTTGGTCTTTAGTTTTGTCTGTAGTCTAGTGTATAGTCTAGTTTATGGTCTAGTTTATGGTCTAGTCTATAGTCTAGTCTATAGTATAGTCTATAGCCTAGTCTATAGTCTAGTATATAGTCTAGTCTATAATTTAGTCTATATTCTAGTCTATAATCTAGTCTATAGTCTAGTCTATAGTCTAGTCTATAGTCTAGTCTATAGTCTAGTCTATAGTCTAGTCTATAGTCTAGTCTATAGTC
>NC_060951.1:31222419-31234919 GCF_022045245.1 Lucilia cuprina
ACTTACTAACTTACTAACTTACTAACTTACTAACTTACTAACTTACTAACTTACTAACTTACTAACTTACTAACTTACTAACTTACTAACTTACTAACTTACTTATTTTCTGAAGGGGACTTTATTTGGGGCATGAATTGATCCTCAAAAAACTTTATAAACTAATTTTGGTTCATATAAAACTATGTCGCATTTTATCGCTATACTCGTACTTCTAAAACAGTTGTGTCCGTTAAAGCTATTTTTGGGCTATCCGAAAACATTAAGCGATGTTGCCCATTTCAGCAATACTAAACAAATCTTAGCAATATGTGATTTCAACAGACAGAAGGACATGAGTAGATCGTCTTTGAATTTAATAAGTATCTAGAAGATATATTCAATTTTTGTTTCTCTTGTGAAAACGGTGAAAAGATCATATGATGTTTGATTAAAATATTGTTAGTTTGTAGTAAACAGCATGATATTGATGATGCATTCATTTAATAGATTGAACTTTTTCACTTAATTGGCTTGGAGTATTTCAATTATCCCCAGAGTATATGAATTTTTTTTGCTAAAAAATAGCTACTAGGAATGCAAATATTGAGGCAAATAACTGTGAAACATCATTCAAAATAAGTCAGAATACATACATATGTATTTCTTTTATTTACTACATAACTGACATAAGTCAAAAAACACTATCTTGGCTTAGAATATTTCATGAAATTTCACTGCGTATTTCGAAGAATTATTGCCTTTACTTGGGTATGGCAATATGTAGCTTTAGAATTTATTTTTTTGGCATTCAGTTAAAAAAAAACTTTATTTTCATTTATGACAGTCTTCATTATATACTACAATTTTTCCCCTTTTTTCGTCAGTTTGATAACTTTCTTATGAATAATTAAAATTTTTTTTGCAGAAAAAAAATATTATTTTTACATGAATAAATATTTTGGTATTATTTCTACTCTTTTATTAGGCAAACAATCTTCAAATACTCGTGCTTATACTGTTAACCCAAGAAAATATTAAAAAAATGGAGAAAAATACTGTAAAAATGATTCAACAAGATTAAATTTCAATTTTTTGAAAGTAAATACATGCGCGTGTTTATGTCAAATTTTTTAGATTTTTATTATATTTAATAATAAATAGTATATTTAAGTAGTTTTCGTTGTTCTTAATTTAAAATTCATTTAATTTGTTGTTCTATAAGATTTTTGTAAATATCTTTGATTACATTTTCCTACACATGAAATTTGAATACAGAAATTCCAAGAACTTTTATTTGAAGTTATGTCCACTATTGCAGAATCCTTAAAGTTTATTTTGCATTTTAACTTCTTGGAAAATAATCAAAAATGTTATTGATTTCACTTAACTATTACTGCAGAAGTTAATTCTTTTAAGTTTTCTAAAATTTTCTCAATTTAGAGCATAATATTGAGTTTACTGCTACAGCAAATGATTACTTTCTAAGAAAACTAAGAAGGGAACATTATATGGGAGCAAATGTCAAATGAGACCCGTTTATTAGAAGGGGTAAGATTGTATGGGGGTTTTGAAAAATAATGGACCAATTATAAGTTATTTAGTTATTTAGTTATTTAGTTATTTAGTTATTTAGTTATTTAGTTATTTAGTTATTTAGTTATTTAGTTATTTAGTTATTTAGTTATTTAGTTATTTAGTTATTTAGTTATTTAGTTATTTAGTTATTTAGTTATTTAGTTATTTAGTTATTTAGTTATTTAGTTATTTAGTTATTTAGTTATTTAGTTATTTAGTTATTTAGTTATTTAGTTATTTAGTTATTTAGTTATTTAGTTATTTAGTTATTTAGTTATTTAGTTATTTAGTTATTTATTTAGTTAGTTATTTAGTTAGTTAGTTAGTAAAAAAAATTTCCACATCATTTCAGTTTTTCGTTACAGTTTTAATTATATATTAATACAAAATGTTATCTTGTTTCATCATTTATACTTAAGGCTTAATTAAATTAACATCAAAAATGTCTTTATCAGTTCAATGTTCAATTATGGTAAACATATTCCTGTTCACTGAGGTTTTCAATAAACGAATTTTTGAAAAAATTTCAAATCTTAAAGAAAATAAGCCTTAAGGCTTGTGGTTGTGTACAAAATATCAAAAAGGAAAAAATATTTCAAACATTTTTTAAAGATAATTTTGAAAAGCTGAAAAATACGCACTTTTACATTTTATATGTACGCAGTTTATAGCTTAATTTAAACAACAACCTAAACTTTTTTCTAATTAAGTCTATGTTCCGTTAACGGAACATAAATGTACATTAATTAAGGATTTAATATTATCAATTTCCTATAAGTTATAATAATAAAATACATATTAATCTAATGTTTTAAATTAAAATATTTAACACAATTATGTACCTATACATATATACATATACATTTTAGCTACTGTTTAATAAAAACAAAACCTCTTTTATAATATTTCTCATTGTTGTTGTGGTTACATTCATACTTATTACCCCACATCTTCTTCTCCCTTGGTAAAGCTCGATTAAAATTGCTTAAAACCAGCTGTTGTTTTGATGTTTGTTTTGATTATGAAAAACACGTTGTAATGTTAAACAATATCAACAATAATAATGAGAATTCTCCCAAAAATGAAGTGGGAGTAAAAATGTTAACAAAACCAATGTATTTACATTTATGAGAAAAATTCATATGATACAGGTGGCGTATACGTAATATATGTATATACTGCATACATACATTATTATTCTCTTATTCAGTTATTCCTACTAACTAATATAGTAAGAGTGTTTTATAAAATACCCATGTCAATGAGTGTATGTATGTATGTTGAACTTGCAGTATATTTGAGTTGGGGGATTTGTATTGAGTTAGAGAGTTTGGTTACAATGTCAATGTAATAATGGTTAATAAAAGTAACCGTGAGCTTATATGTATGTATATATATTTTTGTACACATACCTACATATGTACATATGTATTAGATAAATATGTATTGTTTATATTTTGATTGTATTTTTTACTGTATTATTGAGTATCTCTTAGTTAATACTCATACTATTATCATCTGTGAAATCGTAATATTGTCATTTACTTAAAAATTTTCATAATCATATAATAATTACAAGTAGGAAAGAATAGTCGGACATGGCCGACCATATAATACCCTACACCATGAGTATATTTTTAAAATTTTTACTTTTTATAAAATGTTTATTTATATTTTTAAAGACAAGTTAGTTTTGTTGAGTTTCATTGCGATACAAATGATTACAAGTCAATTTTAGACGTTTAAGACATTTTTTGAAGGGGGGTTTGTATGGGGGCTAGGGTCAAATAAGGGCCGATCCTTACGAAAAACTGCAGTGTTATTTATACTTATATAAAACTTATTTGTGTCAATTTTTAGAGAGTTAGCAGAATATTTGACGTAATTATGGCATAAAAAGTTCAAATCGGGAGGTACGGTTGTATGGGGGCTAGGTGAAATAATGGACCGATTTCAACCATTTTCGTCCCTGTGCCAAAAACCATGCTTGGTCCAACTTTCATCATATTATCTTGAAAATTGCGGCCTGTACCTTGCGCACAAGGTTTACATGGATAGCCAGCCAGTCATCCAGCCGGACAGACGGACGGACATGTCTTAATCGACTCAAAAAATGATTCTGAATCGATCGGTATACTTTACGGTGGGTGTTGGACCAATATTTTTGTATGTTACAAACTTCAGCACAAACGTATAGTGGTGTAGGTTATAATAATAATGTATGTATATGAAATACATATTTACATTTTTATAAATGTAATAAAGTTAATTTAAGTAAATATATGCAGCAGTTGGACAAAGAGTTAATGCATCCGAAATTACAGTGATTTCCACTAACGTCTAACCAACTAGTTGGCTCTAATAGGTAGTTAGTTAGTTTGAAAGGAGGATGTATATACATCAAATCCGAAGAAAAACACCCAGGCCTCTGTCGGGCCTTAATCAGTGTCTCAGGTGGGAATCGAACCCACCATTTCCGGTCTACCAGACTAGAACACTAACCACTAACCTACCGGAGATTAGGTGATGATTGAATTCCTCGTAAGGCAAGCCCCTGACTATAGTCACCTAGTTAAGTGGTAGTTTTAATAGGTAGTTCGAGACTGTCCGACCAAAGTGCTAGGTATTTATGCCCTACACCACTTTAGTGGGGAGCATATATTGGGTTTGTGCTGATGTTTGTAATGCATAATTATATGTACGTTCGTCCGATTGACCGTCCGTCCATCAGGTCGCAATTTTGAAGATAATTCAATGAAATTTGGCACATGATCCATGTTCCAGGAACGAAGCCTATTGAAAATGGATAAGATCAGTCTATTATTTCAACTAGCCCCATACAAGTGAACCTGTCGAATATTGAACTAGCCTTGATGAGCGTGATGAACTTTATAGTTATAGGACCTTATTTATTAATGACAAACTTGTATTTTACATATGGATCAAAGTTTATTGGAAGTGTTAGTTTCAACACATATTTGAATCAGTTGAACTTATTTCTGTCTCTGAATTATCAGCCATTGTATAGGCTGCAAACTGGCTTAGGTTTTATTCGATTTATTTTATTCGAATACTCATCAAACGGCAAACCTTCCCAAGGGATATATGTGTAGTTTATACAACACTGTACTTGGTCCTAGATTGAGGATATCACTAAATGAAATTACAAAGTATTCTTCAATAGTACTGTACTAGATTATCAACAGATACCAGGAAATACTATTGTGGACTTGTCACTAGCTATAGAGTCACTATTACCCACTTTATTGTTTGCCTAGTGCTTCCAAGATGAAAAAGCTCTATTTATGTGCCTGTAGACCGATTAAGATCATATATCCATCGTAGTTATAAGATCCTTTAGGGCACCAAACTAGAAGATCGAACTTTTACAGTTATGACTTCTGCAGCAGCTGACAAGAATAAGAATATATTATCACTCATTTTTTCTGCCAGTGACATACAAGTTGTCAAATGCAGTCATACAATCCAGGAAACTAAACTGCAGTAGTGACTGTCCCCTACTGTCTGTCAGTACCCTGCCCTAGCTGAGAATATTATTAAATCTACCAGGAGCTAATTTCCCAGAAGATCTAAAGGAACTTTCTGAAGCTGACCTGCGAAAGATGGACTCTTTTATGTGAGTAGCATATTTGTATACGCTGATCCCAGATATTACAAACGGATCAACGAAATAGACCCTAGCGTATTTATATTATTAAATCTGCTAGGAACCAATTTCCTGAAAGACACTTCTGAAGCTGATCTCTAAAAGATGGATTCGTTTGTTAGTGCGAGATGTTTACATAATAATCGAACATACATAATAATTCGACTTGATCGAAGTGTACTATTATGCTGATCGCAGGTATCAAAGAAATGGACTCAAGCGTATATATTGTATATTATTAAATCTGCTAGGAACCTGTTTCCTGAAAGACCTTTCAGAGGCTGATCTCTGAAAGATGGATTCCTTTATTAGTGCGACATGTTTGTATAGTAATTCAGTGTGAGTTGGTCGAAGTGTGTATGCTGATTTCAGCAATCAATGTAATGGACCCAAGTTTGTTTGATAACAACACATGGACAACCTGCTAACCTGCTAATTAGACCTAACATACTCGCGCAGACTAACCTTGATTTAATTTGTTTAATTTTGAATTAAATTTTTTTGTTAAGAAAACATAAATAACTTTAAAAATTGCAGTGTTTGTATTTAAAATTTACAACACAAAAATTACCATACTCTCCAACATTGACCCAATTAATGGTTCAGCTAAATATATATTATTCAGCTCAATTCATATGATAACTATAATCACAATTTTGCACTAAAAATAACGTGATTTATATCTTTTATTAGTCGCAATTTCAATAAAACAAACATTCTAATGCTAAAACTTTGTCATGTTCATATTTTCATAAAATTGCTGTCTATTTATATACATATAGTCCAAAACAACTGTAGAACAATATTAAGTGTTAATAATGTCAAGTCCATATGAATGCAGTTGTATGTTGTCTGTTGCTCTTGTGAATATGAATGTTTAAAACAGAAATGTCTGTGTAAATGAAAAAAATCTATATAAAATTTACATGCAAGTTTTCTTCTACTACACCATTTCCCATCGAAAAAGCTCAAAATTTTTTTAAAACTTTTTTAATTGAAAATTGTAAAAATTTGCAGGAAATGGTGTTAGTTGGGTAAAAAATGATGACTTGTGTCTAAGAGGATTTTGTATAAAAACTAGTTACCCATTCAAATGCAGAAAATAATCAAGCATTTATGCCCCATTGAGTAGCACAACGTAATGCATACATTTGCAAAACAAATTGTTTTGTTAAGAAAACATCTTTTTGTGCAGTCAACAATTGAATGGCAAACATCGGTGGGTGTCAGTGGGTTATTGTGGAATGAGAGACTTTAAAGTGAAAAAAAATATAAGAAGAACAGAAGCAGGACATTATTAGAATTATTCAGAATTGTATTCTTTTTACGTTGAATATTTGAAAGTTGTATTCTAAATTGAAAGTAAGTGGCGGAAATGATTAGATGATGTGTTATCTATATATTTTTCTCAATGATCTCTATCATAACGCTCACCACTTGTATTGGCAAAAAAGAAAAGAAGAAGTCATAAAGTATTCTTAGAGGATCTGAATTATCAATTAATAGTAACATCACTTTCGTACCTAAAATTTGAGTAGAAAAAATATTGAAAAATATTGAAGATTCTGATATCGCAGATGTCTTCTCGCAGGTTTCAACAAACACAAAGACGGACAGAAAGATGGACAGGGAGAGAGAAAGACAAACACACAGACGTACAGACAGGGAGAGAAACACACTAACAAACACACGGACGGACAGACAGAAAGACTGACAGACATGGGTTAATCGTGTGTACTTTATGGCGAAAAACACACTTCTCCCTTATCTCAAGGGTATAAAAGAGCAACCTTTTGCCTATATACGGTACGCAAAGCTAAGACTTTGACTTGACAGAAGTCCATGCCAAAGCGAAAGAGAAAGCTAAGCACTGAAAAGAGTGAAAAGATGTGGACGAGTCTTAAGGGTTCCAACTCTTAATGCTTTAATGATATAAAACACCTAAAACATGATGTAAAATAAAGGAATCTGAAAGAAGGAAGCTTATCGTCTTCCAATATAGAGGAACGTACCACTTCAACGCTTTCAAAGGAATCTCTAGTCAGAATCCTGTATGTAAGGAAGCTAAAAAAGGAAGCTTATCGTCTTCCAATAAACTGGGATGAACCACCTAAACTCTTTCAAAGGAATCTCTAGTCAAAAATCTGTGAGTAAGGCAGTCAAAGACAAGCTGTTTTGCAAGCGAAAATCGTTAAATAAAGGTCGAAGAACAAGATCGCATATCCTGTTCTGAAGAGAAGGTATTGCAATAACTGGCTTAGCGTTATCATGATAGAATATGATATTTTCATGTTGGCTACATATTTTGGGCGTTTTTTTTTTGTACAATGCTTGCCTCGAACAAATAAGTTGCATCCAGTAAAGGTTCTCTGTGAAAGTCCATAACTAGCTATGATTCATAAATATGTATATGTATTAACATGCGATAAAAATTCGTTTTCCTTATCTTTGTTAGAGATATAAGGACTACTCGTACTTAATTATTTCTTATTTTAGCTTAAAATTTTTTTAACAATATATCAAATCTAGGAAAAGTCTTAAAGCATATTCATTGATGTGGAATATTTAATTAGCTCTGTAAAGTTTATTTAAACAAATTATGAAGATTTGAATTTTCTGCTTTTTCTTTTATGTTCTAGTCACATATTTTTCTTTCAACTTATTAAACTGAAAAGGAAAATGTTTAAAATTTTTATCTTTGTTGTGTATTTTACTTGAGAATACTGTAGAAAAATCACAAAGAACAATGTGCAGAAATCTTAAATTCATAACAATTTATAAGCGTTTTCTTAGTAAAGAATACATCTATACCCTACACGACTAGAGTGGAGTGAGTATAATGCGTTTTTAATGCATAACTAACTAACTAACTAACTAAATAACTAACTAACTAACTAACTAACTAACTAACTAACTAACTACCTAACTAACTAACTAACTAACTAACTAACTAACTAACTAACTAACTAACTAACTAACTAACTAACTAACTAACTAACTACCTAACTAACTAACTAACTAACTAACTAACTAACTAATTAACTAACTAACTAACTAACTAATAACTAACTAACTAACTAACTAACTAACTAACTAACTAACTAACTAACTAACTAACTAACTAACTAACTACCTAACTAACTAACTAACTAACTAACTAACTAACTAACTAACTAACTGACTAACTGACTAACTGACTAACTGACTAACTGACTAACTGACTAACTGACTAACTGACTAACTGACTAACTGACTAACTGACTAACTAACTAACTAACTAACTTACTAACTAACTAACTAGCTAGCCATTGCTGGTGTAGGGTACTATAAGGTCAATAGGGCCTTACTATACTTTCTAATTTATTGTCTTCTTTTTTACTTTTATTAACATTGTTTATACAAAGAATAGTTTCAAACTATTTTGTTTAAACGAAACTATTCAAGGAAATATTTATGTTTATTATTACTAATCTTTAAGGAAATGAAGGGAATAGAAGAAAAAAACTCACAACACAAATTATTTTAGCAGAAACATTAGACCGGATCTTAAAAAAGAAGATTCATTGCAATATCTCTTCAGATATAAATAGTGTCACAGTGTTTACTAGCAATCTCGGAGTCTGGATGATGAACACAGTTTTAGTATCTCGTATTACGATAACCTATTATCCACAAATCTTGTTTGTTTAGCAAAACCCCTTCAGAGATCAATGAAGGTTTTGCTTGTGTTTTTAAAGTCTTGCTTTGTGTCTGTTCAACTTTGGCAATGAACGACATTGAAAATTTTGTTATTGATAGCATTGAGCAGATTGATATTTTTATAGCGAAACAGTGAATATCATATATATATGAGATCTTCCTAACTGTTATATACCCCCGGGGGCATGTTACCTTGACGAGACCTCCGCCTTGGTGTTATTGCAATCCCGGGGTATAAAGAGGTGGCCAATACCTCCAGTCTGACCGGGACTGAAAAATTGGTCACAGTCTACTGTTTTGCTTAGTCCATGCATAGATTGCCAGAGGTCAGACCAGAGCACCGCATAATCTGGTACTACGGGTGGTCAGTTGCCCGCAGGACTATGTCCTGGCTGGTCAGTTGGTTGAGGTTCCTTCGAGATCAACGTAGTGGCTGTGGTTTAAACCGAAATTCGCGGGGAGAGTAAGTAACGGTTAAAATACTGATGCATGATAATAGTCAATATTTCGGGATAAGTTCGGTGCTGTTGCCGAAAACAACAGATACCCCACAGATTGAGTGACTGTGGGACTAAGCGTTGGAAATGAGTTGGTATTAATCGTATATGGTACCCCACCCGTCTACCTAATGAAAGTGTCGTATATTTTTGTATTATGAATGTGTCGTATGAATGAGATGTGTGCTTAGTTGAATGATGATGGATGAAAGGTATACAATGGTCAGAGATTAGATGGCTTGAGTACTCCAACAAAGTAATTGTGCATGGACCGGTCAGAGCCAATGTACAAAAATTGCCACTTGCGTTCTTCATTAAAGAACAAAGGGGCGATGGTAGACCGTTCTCAAGTGTACCCAGTGGATGAAAAAGACCACCGTAAGATAAGGCCGTCAAGGCAGGTGCTCACGTTAAAAACTCTCGACATTCCTGTCTGTTATATATACTTCCCCCGGGGGCATGTTACCTTACTGAAATCTCCAACTTGGTGATATTGGTATTCCTATTTCCTTTGTCACATAGATCGGTTCATAAAAGAGGGATCTACTACCAAATATGTCTCTAGGTGCTGTGTCCGAAACAACGTAACCATCTCGGTAGTGCGGTTGTGCGGGCTTAAAAAGGTTAAGAAATGCACTGGAATGGGTTATTAGATAGCATTTTAAATAATGCAATCTTTCATGGCATCATAAGGGTGGTCATCTTTCGGTATATCCGGAAGATCGATTTCACCTGATGTTGGGGTTTGTCTCCCCTTCTATTGTCTTTAGACCAGTGATTGCTTTTTCCTTGTCGACGTGTGCTTTAGGCTTGAGCTTATGCTGTCTGTCATTCTGCAACGGCGCTACTATGACAAGTGATTATTCGAGTACTTTAGCAAAGTGCTTGTACATGGACCGGCATGTATGAAAAATCCTTGTAAATACGAAAAGTTTATGAAGCTGCAATGGATCTTTGTTATTGTTAGGTGAAATCTTGCAATGGATCTTTATTAGATTCTAAAACAAAAGCAAATTCATATCGGCCTGTTAAAAACACAAAAGTTCCCGAAAGGGAACGAGCTAAATGGATGAACACTTACGTGATGTTCTTTAAAGATTTCTTGACGATTGGTCCATATTAGGCCCCGGGGGATATTTATATTAGGGCTAGATGAAATCTTGTACTGATTTTGGTGATTTTTATAACCAAAGATTGATTAATAGGCAACTCTTTGGAAAAAAGTTATATCCCCAGCACTTTTTTGTGGTCGCTATACATTCAACAACAGTTAGACAGATGGTCATAGCTTGAGCGTCCTTGAATCTTATAGGGATCTACAATGACTTTAACACGAAATTATTTTTTTCATTGTAAGGATTGTAAATTATATTTTTCAATTTTGGAGCAGTCTAATGATTATAATACAAACAAATTATACTAGACTAAACGGTCTTAACTGTTAAACCTGTAGAAACATAAAGATCCTGATTAATGAATAAGAAATGCTCTATGAAAAGAAAACATAATAGGATTGCAACAAAAATGATGATTTTAAAATTTGTTCTTCAATTATCTTATCATTTTATAAAAATATATGAAAATAATGATGTTGTACGATATCAGTAACGAAAACCAAAACTTTTCCATTTAAGAAAACCTTTGTTATTCAAATTAAACCCTCCTAGATCTTATTACGATTCAAAATTAAGTATTTAAAACAAAAGTCCTTGAAGTTTTTTTTGGAATTTCTATTGATTTAAAAACCATTTATAGCAGTTCTAAAGAAATTGCAAACAAAATATCGCTGTCACAAAACAATATCAATAAATATTGTCTTTTACTTTTGTGAATAAAATATCAATTTTGTGTGCTATTTTTTCCTTTTAATAACGGTTATAGAAAACACACACACATACAAATAACCAAAAACATGTTGTAAAAAATATGTATGCATGTATATTTTGTGGTATTTTACTTTATTGAATTTTTGTGTAAAGTTTTGTAATTTAGTACTTAAATATTTTATTTGGTTTTTATTTTGTTTCCAGTTACTGCTTAGCAACTCACCTGCCCTCATCCTCGGTACTGCTATCACGTGTCTGTGAACTTTGACGACTACGCCCTAAACGTATTATATTGCGTACAGCTCTCATGGTCATACGTTTTTCTTTCATTGGAACAGGACTTCCGCCTGGTGTAGCAGCATCACTTGAAGCACCAGCTGATATAGCACCACCACCACCGGCACCTGCTCCTCCTACACCTGTCATTGTTGTTTGGCTAGCTTTTCTTGTTGGTGATTTACCATATTTATCAAATTTCAATTCAGCACGTTGACGATTGACAGCTAATGAGTTAGCTGTTGCTGCGGCAGCAGATGATGTTGTGGCATTTGAATTAGCGGCTGACATCACGCGTCGCAGCAAATGTCGTTTCTTTGTCGATACATACGATTCACTGCCACTTGATGCTGCACCACTGCCAGAGGCTATATTGCCACTTGATTCTAGGAAAAAAGAGTTTAAATTACAATTAAAATCTAATTGATTAAATGTGTTCATTTGAAGGTTTTTGTTTCATTTAACATTATTTATAGCATACATTTAGGGTTTTTTTAATTTTCATTCTCATTTATTATTATCTATCTCTATGTGTTTGTTTGACTTTTGTTTTATAATTATGATATTGTTAAAAAGTATTGATTCAGAAAGGTTTCATTAGCTAAAGATTTCCTAAAGTTTTTTTCAGTTTCATATTATAACAGAAATCCACTTAAAAAAAGCAATTATATAATTGCTTATTTTATGATAATGCATGATGACTTTCATATTTATTTCATATGTATTTCTGCTTGTGTGACAAAATTTATTATTTCAACTAGACATAATAAAAATATAAATAAACATTAGGGTGGCTCAGTTTGTATGAAAGACATTATAATATAAGGGACTCCGTTTTTAAAGGTATTTCTAATTTGTTCATGTGTTATATAAAGAAAAGTAAATATTGAATATTTTTTTTTAAGAAAGCAAAAATTTTTCAAAAATTGCCTTTATTTTCTTTGGATGATGTGTGAAGAATATATAAAAAAATCTCAA
>NC_060951.1:31236054-31237451 GCF_022045245.1 Lucilia cuprina
CTAGTTCAGTTCTAGTTCAGTTCTAGTTCAGTTCTAGTTCAGTTCTAGTTCAGTTCTAGTTCAGTTCTAGTTCAGTTCTAGTTCAGTTCTAGTTCAGTTCTATTTCTCGTTCAGTATTAGGTTCAGAGTACGGACTTTTTATGACCCTTTCAATTGGATTGCAGAAAAACTGTTTTTAACATGTTGTACTAAGATCGAAATTGTCAATATCTGTAAGGAAAGTTAATATTGATTTATTTATATCTTATTCTTAATATATTAATACGCACCCTTTGAAAGTTATCCCTACAAACAAAATGTTTCACGGGACTCCTTTATGTAACTGTAAATTTCATATTTAACACTCTAACTTTTTACTTTTCTATATAATTTGTTTTAAATTAAACTTTATCCTATCACTGCTTACAAACAAATATTTGCATGAAATTTATTTATCACCTCCGTGGTAAAAGTTCTAATATGTCTTTATGGTATAATAAAAACTTCAAATAAATCATAATTATCCTTATGTATAAATATGCAAAATGGTAGTAATAAGAAAGGATTTTTATTGATAAAATCACTCAAAAAAAGTTTTTTAATATTGTTTCCTAACAAAATATTTAGCAAAATTATCTATGAATTTATTTAAAGTTATTTTGAAAAGTTATAGATAACAACTTAAAAGAATCCTTTAGTTTTTTTTTTTCCTTTTTGGCTTTTTAACAAGTGTGTATATGTATAATGTGAGTAGATTACTGCTGTTTTACACATCTCCTTTGGCGTATTTGCAATTAAGTTTGCAATAAAGAAATCAGTTAATGCTTTGGTATCACATATTTTTAAATTCGTTGTTAGAAAATTAAGTAAATGTGTCCAGAAATACTCCTAGACCGTAGACCACTATCGACCACTTCTTTTCAACTTAATATATAATCGTCCGATCTTTCGAAAACTCTGCTTATTGGATGTTATATTAAAGAATATCCCAATCAGTATATGTACTTGTATGTACTTAACTCAGATTTTTGCTTCCCTTAAAGTCACCCTATAGGATATTTGTGGTTCTGTCCACCGTTTCATTATTCCAAGATGACTTATGAGATTGTATCGCCCATATTTTTATTTTAGTTCTTGTTGCATCGAAGGTCGTTGTGGTTAACTACCTCCAGTTCCTATTTAAGCGAATACATTTGCTCTTTCGTTGCTGACTATTCCTGAGTGGCTTATATAATGTAAACCATACGCCTGAAAGAGTATTCGGTTTAAAATCTTCTTACACTCTAAAACGCCTTTATTTATTAGAGTTAGTAGATAGGAAGATAGATAGATAGATAGATAGATAGATAGATAGATAGATAGATAGATAGATAGATAGATAGATAGATAGATAGATAGATAGATAGATAGATAGATAG
>NC_060951.1:31237551-31238965 GCF_022045245.1 Lucilia cuprina
ACTGAACTAGAACTGAACTAGAACTGAACTAGAACTGAACTAGAACTGAACTAGAACTGAACTAGAACTGAACTAGAACTCAACTAGAACTGATCTAGAACTGAACTAGAACTGAACTAGAACTGAACTACTAGATGTAAGTAAGTTTTGAAAAGCTTTCGAAAATATTAAATTTTACCACCCTGTATGTCATTAAAAGCCACATAATTAACTTAAACATTACCCAACATCTTCATCAAAAAAATAATTTATAGGAAATTCAAATTGCTTTAAACGAAAACAAACATTTAAGGATGTCAACAGCGTGTCACTGTAAGAATCCCTCTTTTTCGGTCTCATAAATTATTTCATTCTCTACTTAATTTGCAACAAAATGCTGATTTATAATTTTTGTTGTTTTCTTTTTTTATACATTTTGTCTTTTTCATTTTGAATGTCTCTTTTTTAAGTTATATAAGCAGTATTTTGTAAAAAGATTGCATTAAAACAGAAACGAGTAAAAAATTAAATCTTTTTTGAAATTCATGTCATAATCATTAGTTAATTGTTGGAAAGTAAGATTAATTTTTAAAAATAAAGTAAAATTTTGCTGTTGTAGGGTTAAGAGACAGTTTTAATAACCTTCTTAAAAAATATTATAAACAATGATTAAGAAAGTTAAAAACAACATTTCCCATTTGCAAATATGTGACATTTTCTTTATAAGTCCTATTTGCTTTGAAATTTTCATAACAAATTTCAAGATTTTCTAAAAAAAAAAGTTATTTTTCCCAATTCCAGTCCTGACCCTCTAAGCTATAATAATATCTGCTGTAGGGTGTTTGAATCAAATTATTATAACACCAAGTAATAAGTACCCACTTACTTTGTGACCTAATTCTTTTCATGAATATTGAAACTACAAAGGCTTTTTAAATATCAAAGGCACATAATTTTTTATATTTAATGGGAAATTAGAAACAAATTATGAAACAAGTGCTACATAGAAGAAGTCAAACAATTTTAACTCTTTATATACAGCAACTATTATAATTTAAACATTAATAGAAAAATTAATTTAACCTATATTTTATATAACAAAAAGGAAAGAAGAGAACATTTCTGAGGGAAGGGAATGCAATAGGGATGTCAATCGGGACTGATTAAAAAATCCACCAAAACAGGTTCTGACGTGTTTTGACAACATGTCAAAACACAAATATTTCTACAAGACTATAACAAGACTATTACAAAACTATAACAAAGTTACCGACCAACTAACCAACCAATTAACTAGCTAACCAACCAACCAACCAACTAACTAACTATCTAACTAACTAACTAACTAACTAACTAACTAACTAACTAACTAACTAACTAACTAACTAACTAAGTAACTAACTAACTAACTAACTAACTAACTAACTAACTAACT
>NC_060951.1:31239065-31245255 GCF_022045245.1 Lucilia cuprina
CTATAGACTAGACTATAGACTTGACTATAGACTTGACTATAGACTAGACTATAGACTTGACTATAGACTTGACTATAGACTAGACTATAGACTAGACTATAGACTAGATTATAGACTGGAATATAGAAAATGCAACAATAGACTATATGCTAGACTATAGTCTAGACTATAAGCTAGATTATAGACTATTTGCTAGAGTATACACTAGACTATAGACTAGACTGTAAGCTGGACTATAAACTGCACTTTAGGCAAGACTATAGACCAGACTTTATTAATGTCTACATTATAGAGTAGACTAAAGTCTTGTGAATTATCTAGCCTATTGTCATTCTAGTGTCTAGACTATTAACTAGTGTATAGTCTAGGTTATGCTCTATAGACTTGATTACAGACAGGACTACATAATTAACTTAAAATCACAAAATTTTGGTTTATTGCCTTATCGCTGTATAGCGCAACATTCAGTCGGTTTAGTTTCGTATTTGTTTCTTCATATGCATGACTTAATTGCTCTCTTGTTTTAGTTCAAATGTGTGTGTGTGCGTCTATTGTATGTATACATTTGTGTAATGTTATTGTTTTCTCTTCATTTACTTACAGGTTGTAGTCACATTTGAAGCGAAATATGTATCTCCTGATGATGCTGCGGGCAATTTTGAGCCAACAAATTTGGTACGCTCCATACAACAGCAAAGTATAAGTTGCAGCAGTCAAAGTTTGGATGATGATCAACAGATGCTACTTGACATCGAACAGAACATAGCGAACCTGGAGCGCAGTCTGAATAAAGGTGAATATGTAAAAAAAAATAAAAAAAAAATTAACGAAAAAAAAAATAAAAAGAAGCAAAACGTGAATTTCGTGGAATTTAAATTTCATTTAACAGTGCTGTGAAATGTGCAAAGAAATGTAGCATAGTTTAGGGTTTAAAAGAAAAAAAAATATGCAAAATAACAAAACAAAGGAATAATAAACAAAATTTTTAAGAAAAACGAAAATAATAAATAAAAATGAAAAATGTAAAATTACACAAAAAATCTAATAAATTCAAAGAATCAAAATAAAAGTGTTTACAGTGAAAAAATATATTAAAAGAATAGAAAATATAAAAAGGTTCCTTAATAAAATTTCAATAAAAAAAGTATTTTTAGAATGAATGAATAAATTAATATAAAATAAATTGATATATAACATACATAGCCTACCTTAAAGCCTTATTTTAAACACAAAAAGTGAAGTCTACCTTAAGGTACTAAAATTTTAAAATCTAAATTTAAAATCTAGAATTTTAAAACAACTGTTTACTTGAAATCATTTTAAGTAGCTTATGAGTGAAAAGAAACGAAAATATTAAATATCAAAAATATACTCTACCTTAGTCTAGGCTGTTTATAACAATTTTATAATGCACACCAATACCAGTAATACGAAAGTGAAATTTGGTAAGATATAAGAAAAGTGTTAAAATATTATAAATAATAAATAAACAAACACAAGTGTCTTAACATGTCTCTCAGCAATCACTTACACTTCAAAAGAAATAAATACATACATAATTTTTTTTTTTTCATTTGTAAATCTTAACAAATGGATAAAGCAAAATATATATTTTATAAAAACTTTTATTAAAAAGTGTACAGAGAAGACATAGTCTTGTAAATAGAAGTCAATTTAATTATAATTAAAAAGTAAAAATTTGTTAAATATCATAAAACAAGTAAGAGTTTTATATTCGACTAAACCGAATCTTATATTCCCACCATAAAACCATATGACGTAAGTGAAATGCTCCCCTATAAGCGCACAGTAATGTGCTTTTAATTAGTTTTCTTAAGGGGTCCTTATATGGGGGGAAGGGTCAATTATGGACCGGTTCTCATAAGACTCGTTAGAGAGTTTAATACTCATGAAAAACTTACTTATGTTGAATTTAGGAGCGATACTCATACTTTTAAACATCTAGTGAGCATTAAAGACATTTTCTGGGGGGACCTTCTATTGCGGCTAGGGTCGATCTTTATAAAATAAGGTCAATCAATATTTGTACGAAACTTACTTATATCGAATTTCAGCGCTAAACTCGTAATTTTATGTCAGCAATAAGTGCTAAAGTAATTTTTTGGACGAGTCCATAAATGAGGGGTAGGATCACTAATGGACCGATTCTTATAAAATTTAATAGAGAGAATTTGATTCATATAAAACTGTTAAAGCTGTTTTTCGGGTGGTCATTTGTATGGGGGCTATACTTAGACCGTGTATTCCAAACAAACCTTATCTAAAATAAATATATTTGTGGAAAATTTTAACTCTCTAGCTTTTCCCGTTCGGAATCTGTCGTGCTTTCAACAGTCAGACAGTCAGATAGACAGACAGACGGACGTACAGACGGACGGACAGACAGACAGACGGACATACTTGGCTATATACATACTTTTGTGGATCTATGATTAATAGACCAGAAAGTTCTTTTATAGATTTTCTTTCAATCAGGAAAATTTCAACTCTTTAGCTTTTCCCGTTTGGAATATATCGTGCTTTCAACAGTCAGACAGGGAGACGGACTATATATATATATATATATATATATATATATATATATATATATATTATATATATATATATATATATATATATATATATATATATATATATATATATATATATATATATATATATTATATATATATATATATATATATATATATATATACTTTTGTGGGTCTATGATTAATAGACCAGAAAATTCATCTTTTATAAATTTTCATTCAATCCGAGCGTGTTAAATTAGCGTTAGAACTCATCATTAGAATATTGAAGGTCAAAGACATAGAGACATGTTAAGATTTTAGGCCTACTACCTCCAATCTTGAACTGACTATTCGAATTTATTACCCTACACACAAAATTGAAAAAGTTTTAAGAGCTCAGTCAGAATTTCTCCTAGAAGGGAATGTACCAAGTGAATATTTACTTGGTACCAGAATCTTTACGATAGTTTTTAAATTAACTGCGATGTTGGTTCTGGTGTCTTCTGTGAAGAACTGGGATATGTATAGTCTTATCGTTTTCCCAACAACTGTAGTATTTTCTAGGCTGAAATATTTCGGATAATGAAGCAACTTCGTTGGGTTTTATTAAAAGCAGTATCCTAAGATTCTTAATTTAATAGGCAGAAAATAGATGGAATGGCACATGAAGAAGACCAAGTTATAACGGCCGCCTTTCAATAAGAAACACACATGACACCTTATAAGCCGCTGGATATATCTAGGTTGATAGCAGTAAAAACAAGACACTGATTGCTAGATAGACATGCAAGTCGGATTAGGTTCTTCTTTAAAAAGAGCTTCTTCTCTATGAATGCCTTAATATGGCGGCGAAAAAATAAAGTTTTTATATATTTATTCTTGGTGAGATATCTCGGTCTAAACTTAATGACATATAGAGATTTCTTTCGGCTACAGGTTGGATGCTCGACTCTACTTGACTACAACTACAACGTTAACCAACAAACCTACCAAAAAGTACCAAATGCTAAGATTTTCATTCACTCTGGACTCTGGTTTAATGTTATATAAAATTCAAAAAGTACTTTTTAATAGGTCCTACATGCCTCATTTTATGTTTCTAAGGCCAATATTATAAAATATTATAAAATTCAAAATGTACCCTCTGAAGAACGATAAAGTAACAGAAATATTCTACATAGAATCTCACCTATTTCCGACTGCACATGTTTAATTTCATATTTCTAGCTTCAATATTATAGAAAACTAAAAAGTACCAGTTAAAACTTAGTACCACCAGTATTTGGTACCATAGTTTCCCAGAAGTTCAAATATTAGAAATGATCAAGTAATCAAGAAAAGTAAGCAATTGAATAAAAAACTTATTTAGAAGTATATGGACCTTATCACATCTGAATGTGTGGAAAATTTTCTCTAGAATGGGAGGGATGCAAAAGCTGTGTGGTGGGTTAACCGGATGTTATCTGTTGGATCACATCTTTATGTTTTGAAACTATTTTAACTGCGTGGTTGGCAAAGAAAATAATGCTTACGAACTATCCTGGAAATTATGCAACGGAGCAATAATGTTTTGTTAAAAGCCTAGTGTTTGTCAGCTATGTGTTTCTTAGTTGGTGGACTCTAGCAAACTTTGTTGAAAAAGACCACCGCAGAATAAGAGCGTTAAGGCAGGTGTTCATACTTTTCAACTTACTTTACAATTACTACTATATACCGACCGCATTAATGAGAATAACTCTTGTATTGACTTACACGTAATGTATTATGTAAGTACTTACTTTTAACCTTGTTTTTGAACTTAGTTTTTAACACAAACGATAATTTGTTTTCTTGCGAAAACTACTTTCTTAACTCTCTATTTGCAGACGATCACAATAATTACTTACCTAAAACCTTATTTATAAGCAAGCGTAATAAGTCCTTGTACACAATGTCATCCGTGTCCTCAAATAAAGTATAAATTATCTATTATAAACTTAAAACTCTATTCAAATCTATTACAATAAATTTTCTTAAAATATGCATACAGTATGCATTTGTTTAAAGTTCAAATGCCTAAAAGTATGCAATGTTAACATACTTGCACATGCATTTTAAAACACATACACATTCTTGTACTGCAAAATATCCTTAATAAAGTTATTTATATAAGAAAAAAAATAAAAAAAAAAACTTCACAATTATGTTTTTTTTTTATATACATAAACTTTTACATAGAAATATTTCTTCAAATAGAATTTTCCTTCTACCATTAACAATACTTTGTTACAAATTATTTTCCTTTAATGGTTTACAAGCCACGAACTTTTTAAAATATTTTCACAAACACAAATATTTAGAAATAAAAAATGTTTACTCCATTAAAGCAAATATTTCTAGTTACAATAATAACATTATTTTGTTGGCTTAACTAAACAATTTGCTTAGCACTGCCTTAAAGTAGGCTAAGAAAAATGTGTTTTATAAACAATAACAAGTATGCTGTGAAAAAATGAATGAAACAAGAAGAATATATTTTTAAATAAATATTTACTCAAAGAAATGTAGTCAAGTGTATGTTAAGGTTAAAAACAACAAAAAAATCAATTCAATTTAAATAAAACATTTGTCAATAGATTTAAAGGCAAAAAATAAAAAAAAAAAAAAAATAATTTTATTTTTAATTTTGTAACAAATTGTAGCACTTGGCTGTTTAGTAGGGTCTAAACAAATTAATTTCTCTCTGGTAAATGAATAATTAAATATTTGTTAAACAAATATTATTTATATTATGGAAGAAAAATTAAAGAGGATTTTCTAAGAATTTTATTTTCAGGGTAATTTATGTGATTATATAATATGTAAAAGTTTATGTTTATACATACATACATACATATGTACATACATATTAAATGAATTACATATACATTAGAAGAAAAAAAGACACATTTCCATACCTAGATACATATGTAGAATAAATTGTGTTTTTTTTTGGATTTGTTGTTTTACGATAAATCTCTATGTGGATTTTAAAAAGTTGTAACTAAAACAAATAATTTAACTTAACAAAAAGACCAAAAGGAATCTCCAGAGAGAGAGAGATTCTAAAGGAAAAAATTGACATAAAGAAAAGAAAAAAACACATCAAGGAAATTAAATGGAATAAAAATTGTACAAATATGTAATATAAAAATCTGTCAAAAAACAACTGATGATAAGAAAAGTTAAAGAAAAGTTTTTACTGTAAAGTCTGTTATTACTAGATTAAAGTGTCATATGTATGTGTGATGGAGATATATAATTTCTAAGAACTTTAATATGATGTTATACTTTCATTGAACATATCAAAGCCTCTAAAGTAAAATATATTAAGTCGTAAAATGTAATTTGAAGTTTAAGGCTCATAAAGTTTAAAATTCTTAAAAATTTTAAGGTTGTAATTTTTTTTCGAAGAACCCCGATACATTTGGAATTCATATCTACAAGAATAGGACTTGTTTGTGAACAGTATCCAATTTAAAATCATCAAAACTCTTATAGACTCTCGAGTAGATATGCATGTCCGTCTGTCTAATTATTTATCTATCTATCTATCTATCTATCTATCTATCTATCTATCTATCTATCTATCTATCTATCTATCTATCTATCTATCTATCTATCTATCTATCTATCTA
>NC_060951.1:31245355-31251648 GCF_022045245.1 Lucilia cuprina
TATAGTCTAGTCTATAGTCTAGTCTATAGTCTAGTCTATAGTCTAGTCTATAGTCTAGTCTATAGTCTAGTCTAGTCTATAGTCTAGTCTATAGTCTAGTCTACAGTCCAGTCTATAGTCTAGTCTATAGTCTAGTCTATAGTCTAGTCTATAGTCTAGTCTACAGTCTAGTCTATAGTCTAGTCTATAGTCTAGTCTATAGACTTGTCTGTAGCCTAGTTGATAGTCTAGTCCAGAGTCTAGTCCAGAGTCTAGTCCAGAGTCTAGTCCAGAGTCTAGTCCAGAGTCTAGTCTATAGTCTAATCTATATACTAGTCTGCAGTCTAGTCAGTAGTCAAGTCTATAGTCTAGTCTATAGTGTAGGGTATAATAGCGACAAAAACCCAAACAAAAAGAGCATGACACGAATAATTGGTAAAAAAACTATGTATGTGTTTGTGTGGTTGTTTGTCCTTTTTACTCCCGATGGTATGAGCTGAAGTTGTACAAATTTATTACAGAAGCAACAAGTGCGCACAACTTGTGTGTGTTCGCTTTTTACTCCAAATACTCTCTTATTTACCGTTAAAAACTGCTCTCCCTCTCTTTTTTATTTCCTTCTAAACCAAAACAAAATGTAAATAAAACGAGTGAACATTTCTATTACAACATGTCACGTTTTCATTTTACCGGGATAAGGTCATTGTTAAAACACAGTCAAGTATGTGAGATTTCCTTGAGTTTTCATTAACGGAAGTAGTAAATTTATTGTTGTTGGTGTCGTTGCATTCAAACCCAGTCTGTGTCGTTTTAGTATTCGCTGTCTGTGTATTTCTATTTTTATTTTGTTCGTGTGTGTTTGTATCAACAATGTTTGTTCAGTTTATTAGTTATAAACCGAGAACGAGGTCATAAGCAACAGGTTAAATGTTAATAATAATTTGTCATACTTTATTAAATATACTTTAACTTTGCTACACTTTGTGTAAAATTAAAAAGTGGCTGTCGAGAGTAAAGTTAAATATTTAAATAGAAAAGTAAACGTGAGAGAATTGTACTTATCTTCAGGTAATTTACAATTAAAAGATTTATTGTTTATCTTGAAAATGAAAAAGGTTGTCAGTAAAGAAAAGAAAGCATTTTTGTAAAATTAATGTTTTTGTATGATTTAGGGTGTTTAAGTTAAAACAAATCTTAAATTGAATTATAATAATGACACGCAAAATTTGCCGAATATATGAACAGCTTCAAACTCCCAAAAATAGGCAACGTTTTTTGTGTAAAAACGCAAATACATCACTTATTAATAAATTTTATATACTTAAAACAATTTTTCGTTTGAAAATAAATATTTCATTAAGTTATAAATACAACAAAAGCAAACTAAAGACAACATTTGTTCTTTCTCATTTTTTATTTTGTGTTTTTTCACTATATTTTCTATATATTATTTATATGTATTTTTGGTTATAGACAAAAATTCTTTTGGCCATATGTTCTTTCGCTATTTTTGTTTGACTGTTAAACACAAGTATTTTTCATTTTGTTGCTAACCGCCCCAGTGGCCCAATGGATACGGCATCGGCCTCCTAAGCCGGGGATTGTGGGTTCGAGTCCCATCTGGGGTAAAGTGTGTGTAAGAATTTTTTTCAAATTAGAATTTCTATTAAACTATAAAATTTGTTTAAACATTATATAAAGATGTTAATAAGTTATTGATTAATATTTAAAAGATACATATGATACCGGTTAAAAAGTAGTTAATTCTGCATACTTAACAGTACACTGTATAGCATATTTAGAGGGATTTAAAAGAGTAAAGCTTTTAATTGTTATTGTTATGCGATTAATATTAAGATAAAAAGATGTAACAGTTAAAAAAATATGTTGTTTTTTAAACACCAGCTCTTATTTTATAAGTCTAATGAAATCTCTATAGCTCCTTCCATTATTGTCCTATTATGTTTTTAAGAGACCGATGGACGGACAGAGATACATATGTAGATAATAAGGATCCTACATATATAAAGGATCCTACATATATAAACATAAGAAAGTATACATCGTTACTACAAGAACATTTAAAATTGTTTTTATTGGAAAACTGTTATAAAGAAACTTTTTATAAATAAAACTGTTATAAAATAATGTGTCAATAGAAAGCACTAGAAGAATGTTTTTTACTGTTATAAGAAAGTGTTATATAAAATAAATTATATTCTATTCGTTGTACAACTAAGAATTCAAAACAGGCTATACCGAAATGTTAAATCGACTTCTTTATATAAAAAACGGCATACAGTTCAGACCAAAAGTAATTTTTTTAGGAAAACTGTTATACAGAATATATATGAAAAAAACTTTGTCAATGTGAAGTACCACTACTTATATACAAATTGTTGAACACCTGTTATATAACAATTTTTCCCAGGATAAAACTGTTATACCTGTGAAGTGCACACAAACTTTACTCATGAACACTCAAATAGACAGACATATGGACGGACATGAAGTCAAAGTGCTTTACGTTAGTATCTGGCGTGTTGCCCTTTCTCACGGTTCTACTTTTCCAACCACTGGGTGAGAAAAAAGTAAACAACTCACCACCGGTCCATGTACAAGCACTTTGCTAGAGTACTTCAGCTATCTAGTCTCTGACCATTGCTGCCCCATTGCTTAACTTTCGAGATGTAAAACATCACTTCCGTTTACAACCACACAGATGGGAAAGCCTCCGCTAATTTGACAACAGCACCTAGAGATGTAACCGGTAGAAGAGTACAAAAGCCGCTTTGATCTTACTCACAGGGATACAAAGTGGTAGTTCTGATATGAACAGAGTTTACTCTGAACATATCTGGATAAGAAAGAAAAATTCAAAGGTATCATTTGTATATGATACCTTTTATCCATCATCAGGCAACACAGCACACTTCTCAGTAATCCGCAACATTCATATGAGAAAAACATACGACACATTTATTATAGGTGAACGGGTGTATGAAGCCCGCGTACCCCACATTCATCCCGTACCATATACAACTAATACCAACTCATTTCCAACGCTTAGTCTCACAGTCACTCCGCTGTGGGGTATCTGTTGTTTTAACCACAGCCACTACTTGAATCCCGAAGAAACCTCAACCAACTGACCATCCAGGACATAGTCCTGTGGGCAACTGGGCACCCGTAGTACCAGATTATATGGTTCCCTGATTAGACCTCTTTTCAATTTATGCAAGGACTAAGCCAGGCAGTAAATTGTAAACACCAATTTATAGTCCCGGCCGACTAGAGGTATTGGTAGCACCTATCTACACGCGGATTTCAATACACCAAGATGGGATCTATCATCAAGGATAACATGCCCGGGGACAATATGGACGGACAGATAGACGAATATGACGAAAAGTTATTCTTATCCGATTGGTAGAGTAGAGGGGGGACCAGAAGCACTCTCTACATCTCATCATATAAGCTCTTGGATCCGTTTACGATTGCGATCCAATAAAGTATATATTATTCGGGTCCTTACCTATAGAGGAGTCGATTTAGACATATAGGTCTTTTCATCTGTCTGTGTGTATAAGTCGAATGGTACTTTTTTCAATTACAGGGTGAGTTTAAACACAATTCATTAACGTCCTACTTCCACTCTCCTTTGTGTTTCTTACACGCCTCTGGACATTTGTGTACGTGGTTTAATGTACATTAGCTTTGCTCTCTGATTATTTCTGCCCTGTTGCATCACTTCTGTTAAATAGTGTACTTATTACATCCCAAGCTTGATATTGATAGCAATACCCAATGTCGCAGTATAACAGCTAGAGAGTTCTTAAATTTTGGAAGATAAGTTTTAGTGAAAAAAATTTTTTTTAAACTGGCTGATAAAGAAATAATGGGCGTGGCACCTCCCATATTAAGTTAAACTACAATTCGTATATCTGGCAAAAGTTAGAGTGCTCAAACTTTGCATCAACAGACTACTTTTTAATTCGAATTAAAAGTGGGCGATTAGTCACACCCTCATGAAAAATATTTTTATGGCCAATTTTGGCACCCGTATAAACATCTGGGTACAAAATAGGCGGCATTGGTGTTGTAGGCGTAAAGAAAAATTTTAATTTCAATATAAGGAAATATAACTGCCAGAGTTCCCTTCTTGTTTTAAAGCCAATTTGGTAGCAATACCATCTGTTTTGGCAGACTTGCAATCTGTCTACTAGTTACTAGAAACGTTACAACAGATTCCCGCAGGGATTTGCACAAAGTTTAACATTGAAAAGCAAAAACTATTCTATTTATAAAATTACCTCTAAACTGCAATTGTCTTAGAAATGTCATCTCTTCAACTACAACACTCTCACAACTTTTTAAACATAGATAAAAAAATAACAAAAAAAGCAAAATGGCAAAACAATTTAAAAAAGAATTCTTCATAAACCATAAAAAACATCAACAACTGAAATATCAGCCTTAAAAGATAAAACGAGCAACAATATTGTTTGCACAACATTACAATGACAACAGCAGCTGAAACAGCAACAGCACTTTTGAATTAGCGACACCAGCAGCAACAACAACAGCAGCGAAAATTGCCTTTTCATGTGTATTAAAATAAATGACTTTCTTTCAAAAACCATATTCTCAACCACAATTCATAAGTTTTTTTTTTTATACATATATATCTTGAAAATGACTACTAGTAGCGACTGTCTAGAAAGTTAAACCAAGCGGCGGCAGCTTGTCATGGCTAAAAGAAACATGACTAAAAAGCCTACTTGTCTACCGTTTAACAAGATAAAAAAATTAAATAAAAAAGGGGAAAAAATGTGACACAGACAAATTGGCCATGGCTAAGACAATATACATGAACATTATTAAGAATGATTCCTAAACAAACACATACGTCAAGGGTAAGAAGAGTGTGTGTGTGATGGATGTAGTATCATTGCAAAAAGGGTTCCTTTGGCAATTTTTATTTAAGAATTCAAAAAAATATAATTTGAAATTGAAGACAATTTTTCAAATAAGAAAAAAATTACAATATTAAAATTCTTCAAGGAAATAGGAGTTTTTTTTACAAGTAACGAATAGTTGCCTATTAAAAACGAAGTGAGAAAATAAGCAAAATCTAGCACAGATTAAAAAAAATTAACAATTTATAATTAATTCACAAAAAATTACCTGGAAAAGAAGCAATAAACCTAACATAAGGTTTTCCAAAACACTTCCCACTAACCACCCTCGTATATCTACGTTCTAAAGCTCACACAACTATAGCTGTCTTGCACCAATGTATTAAGTGTAGATGACATTTTATTAAAAAAAAATAAAATAAAAACAAAAAGAAAAAGAAAAAAATGTCTGTAAACTAAAAGATAAAAATCATGTTCAAAGCTGCCTGCCACTTTCACAACAATCTTTATGGTTCTTTCTCTCTTAAAACAAACAAAAAAATGCCCAGAACATACCAACACATAATACTATTTAAATTGTTTTCAAGTTTTATTATTTTTTCTCATAAAAATGGCAGCTAATTGCCTTGGGTAAACTTATTTTTTTTTAAACCTTAACAAAAAAGTTTCTGCATTACTTTCCCCTAAGCTAAAAGGAGCATAAATAATAATAAAAAAAATTATTAAAAATTAATTTAAAACTGTTAATTTATTTGGCCTTATATATATATAAGTATGTGTGTATATCACTAACCATCTATCAAACGATTATAAAACAAAATATAAAAAAAAAAATCTATAAACTTTTTATAAATTTTCATACATTGACAAGTTCCATAATTAAATTGCATTGAAAATGTTCCATGTCAACTTCAACATATGATTAATAATCCTTAATTATATGTTATTTGTTGTTTGTTTAGCGCGACGTATGATTAATATTTTGTAGACTGTTAATTGTAAGCAACAAAATATTAATTATACCAACTGATGGTATTAACAATGCGTTGGCATACATAGCTTTAACTATGTATTGGTTAAAATTAATGGGAGTTTAAATTAAATTCTTGAATAGACTAAACTATAGACTAGACAGTATACTAGACGACTACAGACTAAAGTATATAATATACTATAGACAACACTATAGACTAGACTAGTCAATAGAATAGTCTAAAGACTAGACAACAGACTAGTCAAGAGACTAGTCTAAAGACTAGACAATAGACTAGTCAATAGACTAGTCTCAAGACTAGACTATAGACTTGACTATAGACTTGACTATAGACTAGACTATAGACTAGACTATAGACTAGACTATAGACTAGACTATAGACTAGACTATAGACTAGACTA
>NC_060951.1:31251748-31254498 GCF_022045245.1 Lucilia cuprina
ACTATAGACTAGATTATAGACTAGACTATAGACTAGACTATAGACTAGACTATAGACTAGACTATAGACTAGACTTTAGACTAGACTATAGACTAGACTATAGACTAGCCTATAGACCAAACTATAGACTAGACTATTTACCAAACTATGGAATAGACTACATACTTAACTATAGAATAGACTATAGACTAAACTATGGAATAGACTAGGATTCGAAGTTCTTATACGTAGCTTCATTTGTACCTTAAAAAATCCTTAATATCATATACGATTTTTGGAAAATTAATATGAATATATTAAGCAAATTTTTTTCCTCAAACAAGCCACTGTGCACGATTGTAATTTGTATTACAAATTAAAGATGTATGTAATTGATTCTAACTGTTAAGTATGAGTACATAATAAACTCGGTTAACAGGCACTGTTAATTTTCAAATCGCTTCCCCTTAAAAATGTTATGCTCTTTAACATTTAGCATGATGTTTATTGAAAGGCAACACTTTAGTAAATAACAACCCTTTTTTTGACAATAACACTTTAGTTAAAACAAAAAAAAATACAATAAAATATCAAAATGTAATACAGTTACATTGTAAGTAATGGTAAAGTTTACATTAATTTATCATGTACATATGCATGTATGTTTGTATGTAAATAAGTGAAAAATAATGTGTAGAAAAAAACAAAAGTGCGTAAAAAGTTAAAAAAAATATGTTAAGTTAAATATTAACTTTAATACAAACACGTGCAAAGAAAGAGAATAAAATGCAAAACTCAAACTTTGCGATAATCACAAACAATGTGCAAAAAAATTACTCTCTTTGTATTGTAATAGAATCATAAGTAGCAACAACAACAACAACAACAGATGCTAGTACTCGTACATATTGAAAACAATAACAATAACACCAACAACAAGATTTAAAATAGTAGTAAAAATATTGAGCAAAACAAAATCAAAATATATAGAAAGAAAATATGAAACAACAACAACAACAACAATATTACTATGATTATTGTAATGTAGAATAAAGAAGAAAGAAATACAAAATAATAATAACAATAACAATCATAATTATTATTGTAACAGCGTCATCATCATCGCTAACATTGTAGTCGTCGCGTCGTTAGACGTTCGCTTGTCATTTAGTGAGTTAGTAAGTAAGTGAATGAACCAGTGAGTGTGAACGAGTGACTGAGTGAGCTATTTAATGCTACACGCGTAATAATCTACTCACACTTTGCCGCTAACAGCGGCTGGCAACATTTTTAAATAAATACTGATGATGATGACGATGATGACAATAATGATGGTTTGCTAGCGAGTACAACTGTGATGGAACAATGATTGTTATTTGAAACTTATAATTCAGCATAATAATTATGTAAAATATACATATGTACAAACAAACATACATACATACACTCGCACAAACTTTAAAATAAAACGTAAATCTAGACTAAAAACATGAAAACATCGATGTGATTCATTGCGAAGGGGAAATTTACGGAAATAATTTATGTTAATCATATTCTAAGTGTTTGTAACAGATTTTTCAAAGAAAATAGTTTTAATATGTAGGGATGATATTAGGTGAATAGCGTATAAAGAAGCTGATATAGGTTTACGTAAAGGCGCGCCTAGAAAAGCTCTAAAGATCGCCATATTTTATTCATTATGTTTCTTTTCAAGTTGCACAAATACAAAATTTTGGAACAAATCGTTTGGGTATAACACGTTACACCTTCGTTCTAATGATTATAGTTGTCTTTCCAGGTTCCCAATATGAAAAAACGAAGTTTTATTGAAATTTAAAAAATAGCCTGCCGAGTTTTTGCAAGAATCGGGCATCATTTGACCTTAGATAGATAGATAGATAGATAGATAGATAGATAGATAGATAGATAGATAGATAGATAGATAGATAGATAGATAGATAGATAGATAGATAGATAGATAGATAGATAGATAGATAGATAGATAGATAGATAGATAGATAGATAGATATAGATAGATATAGATAGATAGATAGATAGATAGATAGATAGATAGATAGATAGAGATAGATAGATAGATAGATAGATAGATAGATAGATAGATAGATAGATAGATAGATAGATAGATAGATAGATAGATAGATAGATAGATAGATAGATAGATAGATAGATAGATAGATAGATAGATAGATAGATAGATAGATAGGTAGATAGATAGATAGATAGATAGATAGATAGATAGATAGATAGATAGATAGATAGATAGATAGATAGATAGATAGATAGATAGATAGATAGATAGATAGATAGATAGATAGATAGATAGATAGATTAGTTAGTTAGTTAGGTAGTTAATTAGTTAGTTAGTTAGGTAGTTAGTTATGTATTTATTTAGTTAGTTAGTCAGTTAGTTAGTTAGTTAGTTAGTTAGTTAGTTAGTTAGTTAGTTAGTTAGTTAGTTAGTTAGTTAGTTAGTTAGTTAGGTAGTTAATTAGTTAGTTAGGTAGTTAGATATGTATTTATTTAGTTAGTTAGTCAGTTAGTTAGTTAGTTAGTTAGTTAGTTTGTTAGTTAGTAAGTTAGTTAGTTAGTTAGTTAGTTAGTTAGTTGGTTGGTTGGTTGGTTGGTTGGTTAGTTAGTTAGTAAGTTAGTTAGTTAGTTAGTTAGTTAGTTAGTTAGTTAGTTAGTTAGTTAGTTAGTTAGTTAGTTATTTAGTTGGTTAGTTAGTTAGTTAGTTAGTTAGTTAGTTAGTT
>NC_060951.1:31254846-31261213 GCF_022045245.1 Lucilia cuprina
TAGTTAGTTAGTTAGTTAGTTAGTTAGTTAGTTAGTTAGTTAGTTAGTTAGTTAGTTAGTTAGTTAGTTAGTTAGTTAGTTAGTTAGTTTGTTAGTTAGTTAGTTAGAAAATTTAAATATTTTATGAATATCATTAAAAAAAAAACAAATTTTAATAAATATACTCTTTATTTATAGGTCTCATACATACCGGTTTTATACATGTGGAAGATCAATTAGTTGATATATCAACCAGTCGTTCGATACCGGTAAGTCATAAAAAAATACTCTTTCAACTTTTATTAAAAAACCATTAAAAGTAAAATTATTTTTTTAAATAATAAAAATATTTAAATAAACAAAAAATCTTACAAACGCTTTACCCCAGATGGGACTCGAACCCACAATCCCCGGCTTAGGAGGCCGATGCCGTATCCATTGGGCCACTGGGGCAGTTAGCGCAGGCAGAGACAAATGATTATAACAACACAAAGCCTAACAAAAAATTATTTCAACCACTACGCATCAAAACACCATTTACTACACTCACTCAAGTCTACACACATCGAAAATACAACAAAAACAGAAAAAAAGAATAAAAAAACATCACAAGTATTATTTTTAGAATCGAAACACGCTGAATACCTACAACAGCGAAAAAAACACTCAACTTACACGTGCTTTTTTTCTAAATAAACAACAAAAACCTATAGAAAAGAAGAAATACAAGAAAAATAGTGCGAAAGAAAGCTAAATGAGAGAGATGTTTATAGAGAGTAAAGAAGTTTATTGCGTAGAAGAGAATTATGCATTTCAACTTTGTTCATAATAAGTGTTGCCAGTTTGGTAGTTTTTTTAGATATTACAGTTTGAAAAATCTCCAAAATCGGATAGATTTTCATGGGATTTTATAAAAATTTATTTTTTTAATATAAATTTTCATATTTGTTATAAACAAATAAGCATTCGTTATTATCTTTCTGAATGACAAAATGTATAATTTCCTCTTCTTGCGTTGCCTTAATATTACTTCCATTATCTGGTATCCTTGTTAGCTCTATATCAACATAATCTATAACAATAAGTATATGATGAAAATATCTATATATTTGTTGCAGACTGACATGTGTTGAGAGTGGAAGAATATTTTTAACAGCAACAAACAATTCTATGAATGAAATCCACCACCTAATTGTGTGTAGAGCAAGTAGTGGTTCCCAAACGTTTATGGTGGGATTGTAATGTTACAAATTTTATAAAAGTGGTGAAGTGGTCGAGAGAAATTATTAAAAATTTGCAAGTTTACACGATTGTTAAACATTTTCTAAAAATTTATATGATAACGTTGTATAATTTGGCAGCCGTTTATTCCAGCTTATAAAATTACATATATCATCCCACACTAACTTCGGACAACCGTTTATTCCAGCTTATCATTTTGGAAATATCCAGAGCATCTACTTTGCTTTCACCAATGTAGTGACATCATCCCTACGTTAGTAAAGATAATAAGTATTCTGTAGATCTTCTGTCGATTTTTAGTCAGTTCATTATTATTTTCCGCAATTATAACATACATATAACTAAATGTATTCTTACAGAATTTAAAACTTTATTTTATAATTCTGATTATACTTCAGGATGTCATGGGTCCACTATAGACTGCCCGACCATTCAAGAACTTAAGCTGTAATAGTTTTCCAGATATACGAATTAATTTTCATGTCAGATACCGCACCTAGAATTTCTAGTCGAACAATTTTTATTCTATATAATAATTTTGATATTTTGTGTTATAGGGACATATTAATATTAGTGCAATTTTTAGGTGCCTCGATCTCTACAGCTGGTTTGCCAGATTTTGTCCTATCCTATAATTAATTCTGATGAATTGAGGACTCTAGTTGTTATATTTATCGATATTTCAGTCTATAGTTTCTATAGTTTGCCCATTTTTCCCATATACAAATTACAGGCAAATCCCGATATAACGAATCTCACTTCAAGTAAAATCCGATATAACGAACGGCTAGATTTTTAACGAATGTTACCTTAAATTGGCGACGATAAAATGTATCCTTGGCCTTTCCTTTAAATCATTTGCAATGGGATCGAACCTTCGCGTTTTGTCATTGAATATGTCTCTAGGTGCTGTTGCTGACTGAACTGAAGCTTTTCTAACCGTGTGATTGTAACGGAAGTGATGTTTTTGTGTTTGAGAAGTTAAGCAACGGGGCAGCAATGGTCAGAGATTATATATACATATTGAGTATTTGAGATGGCTTGATGAAGAGAAACATTTTCAGAAACATTTTTAAGAATTGCTGCCATCAAATAAAGCATACCATAAACGATACAACTGCTGATACAATGTGAAAAGGTTGTTTATGAATTGCAAGTACAATTGCTTTAAGAAATTGTCAGTTGGTTGTACGAAAGATCAAAATATTTTGATATTTTTGCAAGTTGTTTAAAAGGTCACCCTGCGGTTGAAAAAGTATCACCCGCCAACACGACAGTTGTTCACGTAACGCACTTCGACTTCTTATTTTATTCTCGCTCCAAGCTTATACCAAATCATTGCAGTTACCTAAAATTGTTAACTACATAATTGCATATTCTTATTACTAAGAATAATTTGAGAACCACTGCTTTTAATCGAAAACACTCACATGAGCAAATATAAATGTTTGTAAACTTGTATACACAATCAACTCAAACATGTTTATTACCAACCATGTGCTTACTTTCTACAAGATACTCTTAAAGTATAGAGATACACAGATAGTGGTTGTTTTTGGTAAATACTCATTCAGCCAACAGCAACAAATACTCAAAAAAAAAACACAACAACTTAGAAGAAAATACGTAGCAAAACAAAAAGCTGAAAATATGAAATAAGCATGACTAAATATGAGAGACCATATGTTTTGAAGACAATAACAAAAGCACATTCCAAGCAAAAGTATCTATAAGATACCTATTAGTTAGTCATGTACACGTAATATCGTAGATAGATACATACATACAAACATACATGTTCTTCAACGTCATTTTCACTATATTCGCTTGTGCTCTTGGTATTATTTCATGGCTTGTTGTTATTGTTGCTGTCATAGATTGTTTTCTATTGTATTTGTTAAATTCTCTAATACATATTTAAGAGATACATTGTTTCTTTTTTGTTTTGGCCAAAACACTAATAAATAACACTATTTATTCTTGTGTGTGTTAATCAGAATATTTTTATACATTCTTTTTTTATTTTAATTTGTTTTTGTCGTTTTTTGGTTATAGACAAATACAAATATTTATGACCAACAAGTGCTGCTTGCTCTTGACTCCTTTATATTGCTGGATGTGGTTTAATAGGTAGTTTTGTCTGATTGTTGTTAACCGCCCCAGTGGCCCAATGGATACGGCATCGGCCTCCTAAGCCGGGGATTGTGGGTTCGAGTCCCATCTGGGGTAAAGATTTGTAAGAACTTTTTGTTAATACAATTTCTTTGTAACAAATAGAAATTTTAAAGACAAATAATTAATTAAAGTTATAGAAAGTTTTATCCTTTCTATTCCATTTGCTTCAAAACAAGTTAAGCATTTATACGGAAGTGTGTTAGTGAATAAACAGAAGATAGTTTAACAAACATATTTTTTGGGATGTACAAACTTTTTATAAAAATTAAAATGCAAAAAAAATTAATCTACATATTTAGAATATCTATAGACTAGATAATAGACTAGACTAGACTATAGACTATTCTATAGACAAGACTATATACTACAATAGACTGGACTATAGACTAGACTATAGACTAGACTATAGACAGGACTATAGACTAGATTATAGACTAGACTATGGACTATATTATAGATTAGACTAAAAACTAGATTATAGACAGGACTAAAGACTAGACTATAAACTTGACTATAGACTAGACTATAGATTATAGACTAGACTATAGACTAGACTATAAACTAGATTATAGACTTAACTATAGACGAAACTATAGACTAAACTATGGACTAGACAATAGACTAGACTATAGACTAAACTATAGACTAGATTATAGACTAGACTATAGACTCGACTATAGACTAGACTATAGACTAGACTATAGACTAGACTATAGACTAGACTATAGACTAGACTATAGACTAGATTATAGACTAGACTATAGACTAGACTATAGACTAGACTATAGACTAGACAATAGACTAGACTATATACTAGACCAGACTATAGACTAGACTATAGACTATACTACAGACTAGAATATAGACTATAGACTAGACTATAGACTAGAATATAGACTATAGACTAGACTATAGACTATAGAGTAGACTATAGACCAGTCTATAGTATAGTCTATAGTCTAGTCTATAGTCTAGTCTATTGTCTAGTCTATAGTTTAGTCTATAGTTTAGTATATAGTTTAGTCTATAGTCAAGTCTATAATCTAGTCTATAATCTAGTCTATAGTCTAGTGTATAGTCTACACTATAGACTAGTCTATAGAGTAAACTATAGACTAGACTAGGCTATAAACTAGACTATAGACTAAATAATAGATTTGACTATAGACTAAATAATAGACTTGACTTTACATTAGACAATGTACTAAACTATTTATTAGACTATAGACTAGACTATACTATAGACTAGACTATACTCTAGACTGTACTACAGACTAAACAATTTACTAGACTGTAGGCTAGACTATACACTAGATTATAGACTGGACTGTACTCTTTTCTTGTTGTTCTCATTAAAAGCATCCAAATTTAAACTTTCGTTTTCTTTTTTAATCGCTTTTATTTAAAATACATGTTTAACAAAAATCTAATACATCTTTAAAGTTTAACAAAAATATACTACATTCTTAATGCTTTGATTCTTCTTGTTTCTTAACGATGACATAACTGCTGGCTTTGCCATGACCATGATCATAGCCATGATCATGTCCACCATGAGCATATTCAGCACCATGACCGGCATGAGCTTGACCCGAGGTATGAACAACAGCATTGAACCCCTTATGTTTATCGGCAGAGTATTCTACATGGCGTGTAGTGCCATCAGCTTCCTTAACAGTGTAGCTACCTAGAAATACGTATTGAATTTAATATATTAAAAGTTAAGTATTTTCGCTACAAAACCCACTATATTACCTTTAACATTGCCACCATCTCTGGTTTCGGATTGGCTTTTAATGTCGCCTGTTTTGGGGTCCTTAACACCGTAAGAAAATTCGTATTTGGGATAAGCATGATGATCATGACCATCATCATGGCCACCATCATGACCACCATAATGTCCTGAATCATGTCCCCCAGAAGAGTGAACATCATCATGTCCACCGTCATCATGACCACCATAATATCCTTCATCATAAGCACCTTCAGAATGTCCTTCATCATGACCTGCTGCAGCATCTTGTCCCCAAGTATGCACAGTGGCATGCCCAGCATCATGACCACCAGATCCACCACCATGACCATGCTGATCAGCTTTATGCTCTGTAACTACCGAATAATGCACTGCAACACCAGCACCTCCATGTCCACCATGACCACCCTCATGATGATAGTGTCCTGCAGCTGCTAGACCACAAACTGCTAAAACCACAGCAAAACTAGACCAGGAATTCATTTTAATTACTTAAAGGAGAAAACAATTTAATTTGTTTTAACTAATTTTAGGATAATTGTTTAAAACAATTCAAACTTCAACTGTGATTCTAATTCGCTTTTAGCCAGGTTATTTATAGTAAACAAAATTTTAAAACAAATTACCTATAAAGTTTTAAATTTTTTAAAAAGTAAAAGTATTTTTAGATAGAAATGTTTTAAGTTTCTTGAACTTGAACTTGCGTAAAATAGGTCAACGCATATTTTGGGTGTTAACTTTTTAAATGTGGTTTTACAATGATCTACTCTGAGTTTGAGTTTAAACTTAAAATTCAAAGTTAATGGAAATTGTTGTGGTAGTTAGTACTTTCACTTCTTCAAAAATTGTTTAGCAAGTGTATTATTCAAGAGTTTTGTGAATGTATTGAAAAACTAAAAATTATATCCAATTACGTTTTGGCAGTTCATTCACATATAATTACATAATTTAAGGTATATATGTATTTCTTAATTTTGCTATGTTATTTTATGATTTGAAAAAATATTTTAAATTATTTTTGTTTATATTTGAGCATGCAAAAGACCATAATAAATAAAATATATTCGTATTGGTCGTCGATTTTTAGACAACATCTGACAAAACTGGGGAAACTCTTTTTTCCTCTACCCCTTGAGCAGAGATGATTTTTTCTATTGGATAAATAGATAGATAGATAGATAGATAGATAGATAGATAGATAGATAGATAGATAGATAG
>NC_060951.1:31261313-31266384 GCF_022045245.1 Lucilia cuprina
CTATCTATCTATCTATCTATCTATCTATCTATCTATCTATCTATCTATCTATCTATCTATCTATCTATCTATCTATCTATCTATCTATCTATCTATCTATTTAGTTTTTGCTTTTTACTTCGGATCATTCACATATTGAGGATTGTTGTTTTGGGGGAAAATATTTTCTTTAGGATTTTTTCTACATTTTGACTAGTGTACGTAATATAATGAGTGGGTTAGGTTGTTAAGGCTGTCCGTCTGTGACCGTATCAGTTTTGTTCTTAAATGATCCCGTAGTGTTAGCCCATAACTGATCCTGCAAAAAACCCACATATAAGACATTACAAAAAAAGATCAAAGATAGCCGCAAGTTCATGCAGTATTGGACTGTCTAATCAGCAGTTTTTTAGCTAAAAATCATTAAGCTTAAACTTCGACTTTTTTATAGACCAACAAGGACATAAATTATCTGTTAATATAGCTCAAATTTTCCCTAGACTTAAAACGTATTATAACGCCTGGAATCTAGTGTAATCAGTATAAAATATTTCGAATTTATGGGGTTTCAATCTTGATTCCAGAACCGGTTTGTCACTCTGTTTAATACCAATTTCCACACCGTTTGACTACTATCATCAATTATTAATTTGAAACTTTGAAAAAAATACGATATATTTCTGCATCAATTTCAAACTTTATATATCTTGAAAATAATTGGTTTAAAATAACGGTAGAAAATTTTTAACCTCCAATTACTCTGTAATTTTACACATTTTTAGAAACATAACAAGTATGTACTACATACTAAATAACATTTTAAATAGCTTTTCCTATTAAAAAAAAGAGTCAACATTAACAAGTGTTGCATGTTAACGAGTGTTGGTGTGAATGTATGTCGGGTATATGATGATAATATGTATTAAATATTGTATTTCAAGGATATTATGCCTAAAGGAACCTTGTTTATACACAACACTTATCACAAGAGAGCTCTTAGACACATTGATGTGTTTATAAACAACTGATGAAATATTTGCCTATGAACAAACACATCAACAATAAGTTTAAACATAAATGTTGCTCAACACTTTCACATAATGCTAAATAAGAGCAACATGCTTATTTTCTTTTACAAACTTAAAGCAACAATTTTTAATTCTTTGTTAAGTAATATGTACTAGGAAATATATTTTGAAACTTTTATGATCATTTCGAACTGAATTTAAATACTAAATTAGTTTTTTAACTGATTTTCAACCCATCAATGTTGTGGAGATAATTACAAAAGTATTTGAGACCTTTCAACTTTGAAGACCAATCAGCTCAATGAACTTGACCTACATTCGGTTTATTGTAGTTTTGCGGCTTTTTTTGGGGGGAGTTATGGTGGAATGGGAATTTTATATTTTTGGTATTTTGCTAAAAATATGTTTGGGTTTTCTGTTAGTTGGAAATTTTGTAGAATTTTAAGCAAATATAAATAACAGCAATTGATTTACAACACAGAAGGAGTAACAAAGAATTGGAAGTACAGTATTTATATACATATGCATGTGAATAAAAGGTGTTGAAATCCTAACCTAAACTTTTTGGATCAGAAATGATTTAAAATCCATCCGACTGCAAGGATGTGATTCATTTAACTATGTGACTGATCTTTAAGGTTTCATAATATCGATTCAGATATTTGCGCACTTTCTCTGCAGGGCACTACAAAAACTTCTATTTTCTAAAAAACTTATTCACAAAAGGCCCTCTCAAAGCTTTACAAACAACTTGCAACAGCCCCACATTTCTACCACAGCTGTTGCTTATAGCCTTAGGATAATAACAGCAGGTACAACAACCGCTATATCTAAGAATAAAAACTTCAAAATCATTTTACATTTCATTACAACTTTTGTATTCGTACTAGTGAACTGCGGGTGTACTAATACACAAAATAAAAACCCTTGCTACTATCATAGCTTTAGAATGACCTTGCACTTGTATAAAAGTATTCATGTTGCATGTGCAACAACAATTACAAAAACACAAACAAATTCAGAGATACACAAGCTAAGGGAAGTAAAAAAGTCCCAACAGTTCTTAATTCAACTGTAAAAATAACTATTTTAAAAATTTCCCTTTTTTGAGGATTTTTTAATAAAATTTATTTTTATAGGATATTTGAGAATTTTTTAAAATTTCCTTTTAAAAGAAATATTTATTTATAATTTTCTTCTTATAAAAAAAATTTAAGATAAATTTCCTTTTTATAGGAGATTTTGAAAATTGATTAATTTATTTTTTATATGAAATTTTTGATAAATTTTATTTTTATGGAAAATTTTTGATAAATTTCCTTTTTATAGAAAATTTTCGATAAATTTCCTTTTTATAGGAAATTTTCGATAAATTTCCTTTTTATATGAAATTTACGATAAATTTCGCTTTTATATGAAATTTACGATAAATTTCCTTTTTATAGGAAATTTACGATAAATTTCCTTTTTATAGGAAATTTTCGATAAATTTTCTTTTTATAGGAAATTTTCGATAAATTTTCTTTTTATAGGAAATTTCTAGGAAATTTTCGATAAATTTCCATTTTATAGGAAATTTAAAGGAAATTTTCGATAAATTTCCTTTTTATAGGAAATTTTCGATAAATTTCCTTTTTATAGGAAATTTTCGATAAATTTCCTTTTTATAGGAAATTTTTTATATGAAATTTTTGATAAATTTCATTTTTATGGAAAATTTTTGATAAATTTCCTTTTTATAGGAAATTTTCGATAAATTTCGTTTTTATATGAAATTTACGATAAATTTCCTTTTTATAGGAAATTTACGATAAATTTCCTTTTTATAGGAAATTTTCGATAAATTTTCTTTTTATAGGAAATTTCTAGGAAATTTTCGATAAATTTCCTTTTTATAGGAAATTTTCGATAAATTTCCTTTTTATAGGAAATTTTCAATAAATTTCCTTTTTATAGGAAATTTTCGATAAATTTCCTTTTTATAGGAAATTTTCGATAAATTTCCTTTTTATAGGAAATTTTCGATAAATTTCCTTTTTATAGGAAATTTTCGATAAATTTCCTTTTTATAGGAAATTTTCGATAAATTTCCTTTTTATAGGAAATTTTCGATAAATTTCCTTTTTATAGGAAATTTTCGATAAATTTCCTTTTTATAGGAAATTTTCGATAAATTTCCTTTTTATAGGAAATTTTCGATAAATTTCCTTTTTATAGGAAATTTTCGATAAATTTCATTTTTATAGGAAATTTTCGATAAATTTCATTTTTATAGTAAATTTTCGATAAATTTCCTTTTTATAGGAAATTTTCCATAAATTTCCTTTTTATAGGAAATTTTCCATAAATTTCCTTTTTTAGGAAATTTTCCATAAATTTCCTTTTTTAGGAAATTTTCCATAAATTTCCTTTTTATAGGAAATTTTTCATAAATTTCCTTTTTATAGGAAATTTTTCATAAATTTCCTTTTTATAGGAAATTTTCGATTTATAGGAAATTTTTCCATAAATTTCCTTTTTATTAAGAAATTTTCCATGAATTTCCTTTTTATTAAGAAATATCCCATAAATTTCCTTTTTATTAAGAAATTTTCCATAAATTTCCTTTTTATTAAGAAATTTTCCATAAATTTCCTTTTTATTAAGATATTTTCCATAAATTTCTTTTTTATTAAGATATTCCATAATTTTCTTTTTATTAAGAAATTTTCCATAAATTTCCTTTTTATAATAAAAATCTCAAAAAATTTCCTTTTTATTACGAAATTTTCGATTAATTTAAACTTTTAAGAAAATTTTAAACTTTTGTTAAAAAAAAAATTGGAGAGTTTCGTGATGTTTTCTTTAGAAAATAACTTTTGGCATTAGTTAAACTATGTCTGGGATGGTAATTTAAAACGGCCGGGTTATTTCCGTGTGTAAATTTATACTTTGGTTAAATTTCTGTGTTGAGGTTATAAACTTTTTTACTTGATACAATATATTATTTCGGTTTATACTTTTTGTGGGTCAAGGGTTTTAGAGGTATAGTTTTATACACTTTATTTTACAAAAGTTTTTTGTTTCTTATTTAAATTTGTGTTTTTTTTTACATTTATACAATTTGTTTTTATTTGCTGTTTGTTCTTAATGCAATCTGTTTCATTCATTCTTTTGCATCCATTACTTTTGTAACATTTTAATGAGTTGTGCATAAGTTAAGGAGCATGACGGTAAAATGTTTATATAAAATGCAGAAGTTTAGTAGAAATTAGGAAGAACAAACTATGTAAATTTCGAGATTTATAAATTGTAAGAAAATGAAAGATGTTTTAAGATGATGCATATTACATTTGAGTACTTAATATATTTTAAAGAAAACATTCATAATAATTTGTAGTTTTCTTTCTCAATATTTTGATCTGAACTCTCAAGACCTAGAAAATTTAATATAAATTTTCTAGTTCTTTTAAAATAAAATCTTAATTTGTTCTTTACTTTTAGTAAGGTAAGGTAAATATCTTAAATTATATTCCTAAACTAAAGAACCTTGATTGTAAAAATGACAATAACACAAAGAAGCGCACACTTGTGGCCACAAGAGCAACTTCTTTGAAGGATTTGTAATTCTTTTTTTTTTTTTTCTCCAGCATACCTAAACTTATCATAAATTTAATTTAATAGTAGACAAAGAATTTGTACTGACTCAGTCAGTAATTCAAGTGAAAGATATGTCAGGGATTTATAAAATTCTTTAGAATCCTTTTGAGATGTTATGAAGGAAAAATGTAATAAATAAAAAAAATGTTTAAATGGCTGCATCACAAACAGTTAAAGAAGAAAAAGAATAAGAATAAATAAATTTTAATTTGTTAAAAGTGTTTAACCTTTATTATTTAAAGGATAACTTTAATTTTGAAATTAAATTTTTTACTAAAGAATTAGATAGAAATGGATTAACTTAATAGCTAACTAACAGTTACGAACGTGCTTTCATTGCGAACAGACCTGTTTTCAACGCCGCTCTAACATACTGCTGTAAAAAAAGTGCTTCAAGTGAAATTAAAAAATAATTAAACAAACCT
>NC_060951.1:31266484-31283019 GCF_022045245.1 Lucilia cuprina
CTATCTATCTATCTATCTATCTATCTATCTATCTATCTATCTATCTATCTATCTATCTATCTATCTATCTATCTATCTATCTATCTATCTATCTATCTATGTTTTTTATGCAGATGTTCCACATAATGTATAGTTTCAGTAACTATTTTTAACTTTTTATTTGCATCTTATTCTGCTTCGGTTGTATGTATGATATGTATGATACGTATACAATAATTTTTGACACTATTTTTAAATTAGTCAAAACACAGTTAAATTAAGCACAGTATTTATTTACACGTCTAAAACTTTGAGTACATAACATCACTTTCACCAAATACATATACATACATACACACATATGTGTACATTAAATATGCTGTTTAATTAGTACCAACAACCTACATATACTTGCCACTCTGTATAGAATGAATCCACTCAAAAGTCCATTGAAAATGTTGCACTTAAACAAGGTGCACCATTAGGTAAATACAAATACAACTACAAATACAAATACATGCTCGTGTCGTATTAAACAACCAGCAAAATTTTTTCCTCATCTTCTTTTTTACTTACCTTGCATTAACATCATGTATTGCCCAATACATTTGCTGCTGCTGGTTATGGTGCCAGTGGCTGTGCCACCCATTAGACCACCCGAAGCATGACTTAAGCCGGTCTTAATTAAAGTTTTTGTTGTTTGTGTTCGTAGTTCGACAATTAGAGGCTCCTCATCATTGGCGGGACGTGCCAAGGGCCAAATAAATGACTGCGAAGAAAAAAGAACAAGTAAGAAAATAATACAAAATTCTTAATGTGTGTTTGTTCATTTATCTATAATGTATACGACTTTCAACATTTCTTTTGGTGTATGTATTTCCCATTGAATATTGACAAATAATTTGTCCTTTAATATGTAATTAATATTACAAACTCGTACAATACATTTATGTACTCGACATAAATGTAAGTACTATGTACGTGTGTAAAATTATATGTCAAATATTTTCCTTCTACATTTATGTACATATATGTGTAGTCGTAACTTTATTATTTCTTTTAGTTTAACCTTCTTCATTTTTTCTTTACCCAGCTTCCTATCACTAGCCCAGTTAATGTCATAAAATACTGCAACATTCCCGTTAATTGAAGACGTTATTCTGTGCGTAAGCCTAATGGCATATGAAGGTGACATTGTTTAAGTATCGATTTATGTAGGCAGTACTTCTTACAGTACGTTCTCGAAAGATACAAATAAGAAAGTCGGATATACATAGATACAATTAAACATACTATTTTCTAGACGAAATATAGTTCAAATTCTGAACTATTTTCAAAATGAAGTATACTTCAGATACTGAACCATTTCCTAAACGGAATAAAGTTCAGATTCTAAACTACTTTTTAGACGAAATATAATTCCGATTCTGAACTATTTCCTAGATGGTATATGGTTCAGATTCTGAACTATTTTCAAGAAATAAACTTCAGATTCTCAACTACTTTCTAGAAGAAATATAATTCAGATTCTGGACTATTTTCTAGATGAAATACAAATCAGATTCCGAACTATTTACTAGATGGAATATAGTTCAGATTTCTAGACGTAATATAGTTCAGATTCAGCACTATTTCCTAGATGGAATATAATGAAGATTCTGAACTATTTCCTAGACGGAATATAGTTCAGATTCTGAACTATTTCCAAGACGGAATATAGTTCAGATTCTGAACTATTTCCTAGACGGAATATAGTTCAGATTCTGAACTATTTCCTAGACGGAATATAGTTCAGATTCTGAACTATTTCCTAGACGGAATATAGTTCAGATTCTGAACTATTTCCCAGACGAAATATCGTTCAGATTCTTAACTATTTCCTAGACGGAATATAGTTTAGATTCTGAACTATTTCCTAGACGGAATATAGTTCAGATTCTGAACTATTTCCTAGACGGAATATAGTTCATATTCTGAACTATTTCCTAGACGGAATATAGTTCAGATTCTGAACTATTTCCAAGACGGAATATAGTTCAGATTCTGAACTATTTCCAAGACGGAATATAGTTCAGATTCTGAACTATTTCCAAGACGGAATATAGTCCAGATTCTGAACTATTTCCTAGACGGAATATAATTCAGATTCTGGACTATTTCCTAGACGGAATATAGTTCAGATTCTTAACTATTTCCTAGACGGAATATAGTTCAGATTCTGAACTATTTCCTAGACGGAATATAGTTCAGATTCTGAACTATTTCCTAGACAGAATATAGTTCAGATTCTGAACTATTTCCTAGACAGAATATAGTTCAGATTCTGAACTATTTCTTAGACGGAATATAGTTCAGATTCTGAACTATTTCCTAGACGGAATATAGTTCAGATTCTGAACTATTTCCTACACGGAATATAGTTCAGATTCTGAACTATTTCCTAGACGGAATATAGTTCAGATTCTGAACTATTTCCTAGACGGAATATAGTTCAGATTCTGAACTATTTCTTAGAAAGAATATAGTTCAGAATCCGAAGGAACATAGCTTCGATTGTGAACTATTTACAAGACGAAATATAGTTCACATTCTGAACTGTTTCCTAGACGGAATATAGTTCATATTTTGAACTATTTTCTAAACGGATTATAGTTCACTGGTTTCATAAACCAATACAGTCTCCTTTCCTCGTATCAATAGGTTGCAATGTGTAAAAATCTTTTTCATTCAGTAATTTTCTATATTACGTAGGTACCGGAGGTCCTACAGAAGTATAACTTTTATAAAAAAAATAAAATAAACAAAACTTTATTCTACTAGTAGTTAATGACATGGCTCAATGTTCTCATTTTTTATAAAACAATTATTTCCTTGTTGTTTGTCCTACTATGAGTAATTTATCATACACTTAATAGTTCCTTGTCCCCCTTTCAGTTAACTAACCAATCTGCTGACTTGTTTGTTGAATACCTTTCACTTTGTCCTCTCAACGATAGTAACCACAATCAAACACAATACATATAATGACAGATTGCTCATTAATAATCAACAAACAGGATTAAATGCAAAATCAGGAACGGCAAGGACTCCACACAATAACAGAAAGTAATTTGCCAATCAAACAATGAAATGTATATTGTGTTAAACGGATACAAAACGTAATGATGCTTAATAACTGCCATAAAGGATGAAAAGATTACCACAACAACAACAAGTTGTATTGGTAAGAAGTACAATCAATCAAGATCAATTCTATAGTTTTCGTTAACAAGAGAATAAAATACAAAAGAAAGGCTTAAAACCACAATTTGAATATTTATGGGCATTTAAAAGCGTAAATATGAAAAATAAAAACATTTTATAAAAGACATTGAATAAATTTACCTGGTTGACATCAATTTGCGTTGAAGATGAACACAACTCCGACGTTATATGAGCAACACCTGGAATGAAAGAATTTTTGGTTTATAAATTATAAAATTTAAACTTTAATGTTGTGTCTAGTGTAGTAGTTAATGGCTTAATGTCGTTTTTATGTTTTGGAAAATTTTATGTTTATTTTTAATTATACATTTTGTTGTCTTTGACTGCGACAGCTGTAGTAGTAATTACTTTTTTATGAGAGTGTATAGCAAGCACCCTACAAGACAATTAGGTAAAGAATGGTTAGGTAATGTTAAGATTCATGAAGAGGTCAGATTCTGAACTATTTCATAGACGGAATATAGATGAGATTCTGAACTATTTTCTAGGCGGAATATAGTTCAGATTTTGAACAATTTTCTAGGCGGAATATAGTTCAGATTTTGAACTATTTCCTAGACGAAATATAACTCAGATTCTGAACTATTTCCTAGACGAAATATGGCTAATTTCTAAACGTTATATATTTCAGATTCTGAACTATTTGCTAGACGAAATATAATTTAGATTCTGAACTATTTCCTGGACAGAACTATATCCTAGATGGAATATAGTTCTGATTCTGAACTATTTCCTAGACGGAATATAGTTCAGATTCTGAACTATTTCCTAGACGGAATATAGTTCAGATTCTGAACTATTTCCTAGACGGAATATAGTTCAGATTCTGAACTATTTCCTAGACGGAATATAGTTCAGATTCAGAACTATTTCCTATACGAAATATAGTTCAGATTCTGAACTATTTCTTAGACTGAATATAGTTCAAATTCTGAACAATTTCCTAGACGGAATATAGTTCAGATTCTGAACAATTTCCTAGACGGAATATAGTTCAGATTCTGAACAATTTCCTAGACGGAATATAGTTCAGATTCTGAACAATTTCCTAGACGGGATATAGTTCAGATTCTGAACAATTTCCTAGACGGAATATAGTTCAGATTCTGAACAATTTCCTAGACGGAATATAGTTCAGATTCTAAACAATTTCCTAGACGGAATATAGTTCAGATTCTGAACAATTTCCTAGACGGAATATAGTTCAGATTCTGAACAATTTCCTAGACGGAATATAGTTCAGATTCTGAACAATTTCCTAGACGGAATATAGTTCAGATTCTGAACTATTTCCTAGACGGAATATAGTTCAGATTCTGAACTATTTCCTAGACGGAATATAGTTCAGATTCTGAACTATTTCCTAGACGGAATATAGTTCAGATTCTGAACTATTTCCTAGACGGAATATAGTTCAGATTCTGAACTATTTCCTAGACGGAATATAGTTTAGATTCTGAACTATTTCCTGGATGGAATATAGTTTAGATTCTGAACTATTTCCTAGACGGAATATAGTTTAGATTCTGAACTATTTCCTAGACGAAATATAGTTTAGATTCTGAACTATTTCCTAGAAGGAATATAGTTTAGATTCTGAACTATTTCCTAGACGGAATATAGTTCAGATTCTGAACTATTTACTAGACGGAATATAGTTCAGATTCTGAACTATTTCCTAGACGGAATATAGTTCAGATACTGAACTATTTCCTAGACGGAATATAGTTCAGATACTGAACTATTTCCTAGTCTGAATATACTTCAGATTTTGAACTATTTCAAATTCTGAACTATTTCCTAAACAGAATATAGATTCTGAACTATTTCCTAAACAGAATATAGTTCAGATTCTGAACTTTTTCCTAAACGGAATATAGTTCAGACTCTGAACTTTTTCCTAAACGGAATATAATTCAGATTCTGAGCAACTTCCTAGATGGAATATAGTTCAGATTCTGAACTATTTTATATATGTGGAATAAAGTTGAGAATCTGAATTATTTCACAGACGAACTTGAGTGTCAGAAATACCAATATCTTTCTCAAACTTCCTATAGCTCACACACTCACACCAGCATTTTATAGATAAACACACACTTTTATCCCACTTGCTGTGGGCTTTTCAATCTGTGTCTGTGTCTGGTTTTATATAATGTACTTGATTTTCTTTATTATTTTTTGTTTTGCGCAAAAAGCACATCTTAAGAATGTTATTTCTTAGTTATTGTTATTATTTTTGTCATAAATTTCACCGTACAGAGGAATGTTAGAAGAGTTTTTTAAAAGCAAAAATTTCAAAAGGAATTTTTCTGCGTTATTGTCTATCATGTGTGTGGTTTGTATTATAATAATTTTGAATGTCACGCAAGACAATCAAAATCCGTTTTAAATTGTCAATGAAAATTTAATTGAATTATATTGTTAACGAAAAGTATATTTAGCGAGTTAAGAATGGAATGTAGAAAAGAATAATATTTTCAAAAAGAAACTCTTTTTATAAAGAAAATCCTTTTTTAAAAATTTCTTTTTTTGTAGATTAATTTAAATTACATTTTGCATTATTTTTCTCTTTCTCCCTGTTTATCTATTCAACAAATTAAGCCCATAAACCATCAACTATTCAAACAGATTTACCACAAAAATCTCTTGCAAAACTATTATTTAATTTAAAAACAAAACTTTTATCAAACTTTTGCTAAAAAACTCAGACACAACTTTAACCGTAAGTAAGTTTCACTCTGTGAATACATTTATCTTCTCTGTGCAGTTATTTCCTTAAATATTCCTTATTGTATCCTAATTTTTCAAAAAAGTATTTTCATTTGTTTATCTACAAGTTGTTGCCTATAAAAAAATGAGCAAAAGAAAAAACAAGTAAGAAATTATTGCCGGGCGAGGCTGACCATATATATACCCTACACCTGTTACAAAAATAAAGTATGATTTAATTTTCATAATAAAGCATTTAAGTTGTATTGTACCTTGTCTCAGATATTAAGCCATTTATTGTTGAATAAAATTGTGGACTAGGGGCTAGGGTCTAATTAGGCCCTATAATTATAGAGTTCATAAAGGCCATCAAGACTAGTATACTTAGAACATTGCTTTTGCAGTTTTGTGTCGAGGTACGAGTATATTAAACATTATTATGAACTTAAAATCTCTATTCGTCGGGTTCAGATGAAAAAATGGACCGATGTTAACCATTTACAATAGGCTTCGTTTACGGTACTATAGGAGATCATGCGCCAAATTTCATTTAATTATCTCCGAAATTGCGACCTTTAGTTTGATTACAAGGACCGATCTTAAAAATTTTCATTAAGCTTCATCCTTGGGACAATAGAAGATCATGTACCAAATTTCACAGAATTATTTTAAAAATTGTGTCCTGTAGTTTGATTCAAGTTTTATATGGACAGACAGACGGACGGATAGACAGACGGACGGATAGACAGACGGACAGACAGACAGACAGACAGACAGACGGACGAACAGACAGACGGACTGACGACGACTTAGAAAATGATGCTGAGTCGTCCGATTTGTATACTTCAAGGTTGGTATAGTACCAATATTGTTGTGCGTTACCTACATCAGCACAGACCCACACTACCCACTAAAGTGGTGTAGAGTATAAAAAGAATAATGATTGTTTATCTTTTCTTTAATATATTCTGTGTTTTCACTGGCATTCGTGATATTATTAGTTTTTCTAACAGTTTTGTTCTTTTGTTGTTCGACTTGTTCAAATAAGATTTTCTTAGGAGATGAATGTGATAAATTTAAAAAAATATATATTTTTCTTTGGCGTTCAAAAAGTCATGCACGAATCATAAGTGTTTTTGTAGTTTGTACGAGTGAATAGTTGTTAAATGTTCATGTTTCAACACATATTTCAGTGGTGTGAATGATGTGTTTTTGACTGTATATGTTGTATATCCTGTGGTTGCTGGCATAATCATGAAAATGTGTGGTTAGATCAAAACAGTGATTATGACCATAAATTCTGTATTATATTTGGACTAGTAAGAAAAATTATGATGGATTTGTTATGTAGAACGTGTAGCAACAGCAGATTTCTCTGTGTCATGGTAAAAATTTGTTACATAAAGTTTTTAGAGTTTTTTTTGGGAAAGGAATTTGTTGAAAAATTAAAGATAAAAATGCATAAGCAGAGATTACTACATACTGATGGTAATTTTTCGAACAGAAAAGAATTTATCAAATAACTAACTATACAAAAAAAGCGACAAAATACACAAAGCTAAAAAAACAAGTAAGAAATTATAGTCAGGCGAGGTCAGACCATACCCTATACCTGTTGAATTTTACCTTTAAGTTGAATTGTACCTTGCCTTAGATATACTTAAGCCATTTATTATTGAATAAAATTGTGGACTTTTAACAAATTTTGAAGGGGGCTTTCTATATAGGAGCTATTAAATCTATAGTTATAAATTTCATGAAGGTCTCGACATACGAATATATTAAACATAATTACGAACTTAAAAGCCCTATTCGTTGGGTTCTGTTGTAGATGTTAGACGAAATAAAGAACCGATGTTAACCAATTTCAATAGGCTTCGTCCCTGGGACAATAAGAAGATTACGTACCAAAGTTCTTTGAATTACCTTCGAAATTGCGACCTGTAGCTTGATTAAAAAGTTTACATGGATGGACGGACGAACGTACGGACAGACAGACAAAACTAAATTGACTCAGAAAATTGTTCTTAGCCAAATGGTATACTTGAAGGACTAAAGTGGTATAGGGTATAATAACATTAAACCAATATACAGCCATACATATATACATCTGCCTTTTTACATAAGTGTATCCTGTTGTTGGTTTTGCCTGCATTAACATTTGCTTTTTCGATGAAATTTTCAGAGATTATCTCGGATTTTTGTTTAAATCTCTCTTATTTATGAACGGATGTTGCTGATTTTTAGTAGAAAATATTTCAAAAGCATATCTGATAAAATTCTTGAAGATTTGGATCCCAAAGATAACTGAGGTCTTCAGAAAATTGATTTCAATGGATACACAGAAGGACAGACGGACAGACTGACAGACGGACAAGCCTTTATCGACACCGCTGCTTATAAATATCCAGAATATATGTATTTTATAGGATCGTAAAATTATATTATGGAAACTACAAACGGAATGACAAACTTATAAAAACACTCCTGACACCCCCCGGGGCATGTTTCCTTAATGAAAGAAGCTTATTATAGTATATTTGACTCCCGGGTGATGCTACCGGCACTATAAAGTGTTGATGTCATTTTATTCCTCGGCTAGGCCTAGGAATTATTTGGCTTATGATCTAACCATGATCTGGTACTATGGGTGGCCAGTTGCCCGCAAGACTTTGTCCTGGCTGTTCAATTAATAGAGGTTCCTTCGGAATCCATGTAGTGGCTCACATACAGAGAGAAAGTTGCGATTAAAAGACTGATGTATGATAAAATCGATATCTACTTCGGAATAAGTTCGTTGCTGCGATAAAAGATACCCCACAGATGAGTGACTGTGGAACTAGGTGCTGGGAATGAGTTGGCGTCAATTGTATATAGGGGTATACAGGCTTTGCCAACCCTTATATATAAAATAAGTGTGTCGTATGTTTTTCTCCTATGTATGTGTCAGTCAGCTGGGTTGTTTGAGCCGAATGAAAGGAGTCTCATACAAGTGTCATTTCTGTGAATTTTCTGTCCTTGTTAGGAGTAAACCACAGTGTGTCGCTGTGAGTAAGAGCAGTGTTTCGACTTATTTGATGGATTCGTACTTCTGCGTGATTGCCAACGAAAGTGATGTTTTTGCATCTCGAAAGTTAAGCAACTTGACAGCAATGGTCAGATATTAGACAGGTCGAGCACGGAAATTCCATAAATTGCCACCGGCGTGTAAAGTACACAATGGACCGGTGGTAAGTCGTTGCAAAGCTCATCAAGTGATAGAAAAAGATCGTCGTGTAATAAGGCCGTTAAGGCAGTAGTTCATAAAGTAAACCTCTTCGACATTCATACCCTTCTCACGAAGGTGACGGGTCTACAATGGTATTTCGAAAGTATTCTATAAAGAGAGAAAATTTCCAAAAATTTTCTATAAACATTAAATTTCCGAAGAAATTGTTTGTATGTTTGTTTGTTTGTACTCTATATACTACTACACGGCTGATGTCTGAAAGAGTTTATAGACTGCTTTCTATTTTGAAATTTCAAGTGGACGAGGAGCCACGCCCATATTAATATTAATAACAATAATAAGATAATATAACAGTTAGAGTCCTCAAATTTTATCGGAACCACTTTGTCAATATGATAATTTAGAATAAAAAGTGGGCGAACTAACAATTAGGGGCGTGGCACCTTCCTTGTAAATTAAATACAAAAAGTCGTTTATATTGGAAACTATTACAGTAAGAATTTTACAATTTTGCACGAATAACTCTAATATCCATTCAAACATTTAGGGAAATAACAATTTATCACAGGTTTATAAAACAATTTTTCATAAAAAAATTATTCAATGAACTTGTTATGAATAAGACAGAATGTAAATAAATTAAATTAAATATTTATTATTATTATTTTTAACACTAAAGAATATCATAACATGTTCAAATGTCAAATAATTCGACTTTTTTATCTTACTGCCGCTCAAAACAGTGCTTCTTACAAATGTCATTAATAAGTTATTCACAAGTGTGTTTGTTTGTGTGTGTCTGTATGTTTGTGTATATACTGGTACTAATACATCTTGCGATTTGCTTAAGAAAATGTTCAAACGAAAAAAGCGGAAAAGGAAATTCCTTTAGACATCCACTAACGGAAATATTTGAAACATTTCTGACAAAAGTCACGCATCAAAAAGATTATAAATTATAAAGAGAAGATAAGATAAGAAGAAAATGTTGAAAAATTTAAATTTTGTTTAAATGGTGTAAAAAATTAGTAATGATATGAATAAGAAGTGAATAATATTAATACTAACACCAAGGCAAAAGCTGCATTTCAATTATGAATTTAATCATTCGATTAATGAAATTTTTCATTGGTTACACATTGTTTACACATGTGTTTCATTGATGATATGAAATGTTTGTTAAATTTAGAGAAAATATGTATTTTATAAATACCATAATGCAATTTTTTTGAAAAGAAAGAGACAAAGTGATTTTCATAGGTTTTATGGCAACAAGTTATGATCCAACTTCATAATATTAATGAAATTTCAATCTACATCCTTTAACGTATCTTATAAGTCAACTAGAAATCAAAAAGGGAATTTTAATATCTAAATGCTTTGGTGAAAGCTGTTCATATGAATAAAAATCAATATAAAAAATATTTTACTTTTTTTAAGCACTCAGTTCGTCTGTCTGTCTATCTGCTAACAAATATGATAAATATTTCTATCATTACATTTTGATGATTAAGAAAACATCTTAAATATGAATTTATGAAATGAAAGGCAGACACAAGGATGCGCAGACAGACAGACAGATATACAGACAGACAGATATACAGACGGAAAGAGAGACAGACGGACAGACAAACGGACATAAAGAAGGATAGACAGACGGACAGATAGACATATCTACATTTGTCATAAAAGTCATCATACAAAAACTAACAATCACATTTTACGCATTTTGAATAAATTTCATTGAATCACAAAATCTATTATCACTGATTCTGATGGTGCAGATAAATATTCCACTTATTTATTTATACGAAAAATTTCCTTTAAGATTTTTCTTTTTATTATTATGAATTTTCTTGTTTTTTCCATTGTTCTTATGACACTCAAAGGAAATTAGATTAAATTATTAGATTTTTGTTGAGATAAGAAGGACAATAAACATAATATGTTTTATATACAAATTTAGGTATTTAATTATTTTTTTTGGCTTTTCCTTTTACTTGGCTCAACAATACAAATGATTGGCATGATTTTCAATGTTGGACACAGAATCCTAATTGAAGTTTAAACAAACATTAGAGACAATTTTTTTCTAGATTTTTTTGGAATTTAATAGAAAACAATTAGGAAAGTATAGTCGGGCATGGCCGAAAATATTTTATCCTTTTATTATACGTTTTTAAATAACAGTTAGTTATGTAAAACTTTTGGTCCAAATTTCATCAAATAATCTTGAAAATTATGGCCTGTAGCTTTCGCACAAGGTTTGCATGGACAGCCAGCCGGACATATGGATGGATGGACGGACGGACATGACTCAAAAAGTGATTCTGAGTCGATGGATATACTTTAAGGTGTAGGATAGCTGCAGATCCATCTCGAGTGTTTTTTTTTTTTTTTACTTATTTTCTTTTTCCTCATTTTAATTTTTTTTATTTTCTTTTTCCTCATTTTTATATTTGGTATGAAAAATTTTCGGTTTTTTGTGTTACAAACATCGGCACAAACGTATAATACCCTCTCCACTATAGTGGTGTAGGGTATAATTACGGAAAATATATCCTCTAATAGAAAAATTTCGAAGAGTTCCCTTTAAACAGAAAAATATTAGAAAAAGTAAAAATTTTTGAAATTTTTTTGTCAAATTCTCTTTTTTAGAAAACAAATTCCAAAAAAAAAATTTAGAAAAAAATTTATTTTCTATAGAAAATTTTCTTAAAAAAATTTATTTTCTGGAGAACATTTTTGAAAATATTGTTTTAATAGAAAATTTTCGGAAAATTGTCTTTTTAATAGAAAATTTTCGGAAAATTGTCTTTTTAATAGAAAATTTTCGGAAAATTGTCTTTTTAATAGAAAATTTCCAGAAAATTGTCTTTTTAAAAGAAAATTTCCAGAAAATTGTCTTTTTAATAGAAAATTTCCAGAAAATTGTTTTTTTAATAGAAAATTTCCAGAAAATTGTCTTTTTAATAGAAAATTTCCAGACAAATTGTCTTTTTAGTAGAAAATTCTCGGAAAATTGTCTTTTTAATAGAAAATTTTCGGAAAATTGTCTTTTTAATAGAAAATTTTCGGAAAATTGTCTTTTTAATAGAAAATTTTCGGAAAATTGTCTTTTTAATAGAAAATTTTCGGAAAATTGTCTTTTTAATAGAAAATTTTCGGAAAATTGTCTTTTTAATAGAAAATTTTCGGAAAATTGTCTTTTTAATAGAAAATTTTCGGAAAATTGTCTTTTTAATAGAAAATTTTCGGAAAATTGTCTTTTTAATAGAAAATTTTCGGAAAATTGTCTTTTTAATAAAAATTTTTCGGAAAATTGTCTTTTAATTAGAAAATTTCCAGAAAATTGTCTTTTTAAAGAAACTTTTCGTAAAATTTTTAATAAAAAATTTAAAGAAACATTTTTTATGTTTTATATATAAAAGTTGTCCAAAAATTTCTCTGTTTAAGAAAAAAATTTTCGAAAAATGGATTTTTTATAAAAAAATTAGTACGAAGTACGATATTTGTTTACATAATTTTTTTAAATATATATTTTGCAATAAAATTTATATTTTAATTTCTTTTAATTTTTTTCTGTTTAACTTACCCCTAAATTCCACACGTCCTATTAAATTTGTTTTGGCCTTGGGCACTTCGAAACGTATCAGCTTTATGGTCAACGACATTTTGTCTCTTTATTAGATTCCTTTTTAAATATATTTGGTATTTTTATTATTGCTAATATTTTTCTATGTTTTTTTCTTTTTTTAGTAGTTTAAATAAATATTTTTATAAAATTTTTATTTAAATTTTCTTCTTATATGTATGTTAGTATTTGCTTAGTAAGATCTTTTTATTTTGTTTTTACTTCGTATTTATTTATAGTTGAAATAACTTTGTTATTTTTGGTTGATTGAATTTGGTGTAAAATATTGCTTATTTTTTTGATTTGATTCCATTTAATGGTGTTATTGTTAAAAAATAAGAAATTCTTATTTTTTCACTTTTTTTAACAGAGATTATTATAGTACATTTGTTTTTTTTTTTTTTTGGTTGTTGTTTTCTTTACTAGAGTAGATGGTTATCTTTTCTTCCTAAAATTGTTGCAGCAAAAATTCAACTGAAAATAGATAGTAAATAGTAGATACATATTAGTAAGTATTAGGTACATTAAGTATATTGTAAGAAAAATACTTTTTTTTGTTGAATTTATTCTACGGATCAGGTAAACATAATTAAAAATTATTTATTTTGAATTATTTTAATGTATTTAAATCATTTTTATTTGCGACTTTAAATAATAAGTAAATTTTTGGTTGAAAATATTTATTTAACTGTAATGTGCCGAATTTACTTTCTGTAGAAAATTTTCCGAAATTTTATCTTTTCATAGAACATTTTCGGAAGTTTTCTCTATTTATAAAAAATTTTCGAAAAATTCTCTTTTTTAAAAGAAATCTTCGAAAATTGTCTCTTTATAGAAAATTTTAAGAAAATTAAAATTTTACTTTTTAATAGATTTTTTTCCGTTTTTTCCTAAGATTTTCTTTTATAGAAAATTTTAGGAAAATTTATGGAAAATCTTCTTTCTTCTTTTATTTTTTTTATAATTTTGGGAAAATTTATCTTTTTTTGCAAATTTTCGGAATTTTTAGCATTTTTATAGAAAATCTACGGCAAATATCTTTTGTTTATAGAAAATTTCATATTTTATAGGAAAATAACTGAAAATTTTACTTTTCATAGAAAATTTTGGGAAAGTTTCTCTTTTTTATAGAATATTTTCTAATTTTTATAGAAAATTCTCAAAAAAATTCGCTTTTAATAGATTTTTTTCTTCTTTACAGAAAAATTTCGGAAAATTTATAGAAAATTTTCGGAAAATTTATGAAATATGTATAGAAAACTTTTGGAAAATTTATAAAACATTTTCGGAAAATTTATAGAAAATGTATAGAAAATTTTTGTAAATTTTATAGAAATTTTTGAAAATTAATTTTTTTATGGAAAATTTTGGAAAAAAATTTTCTTTTGTATAGAAAATGTTCAAAAAAAAAAAATTTTTGTAGAAAAATGTCGGAAAATTTCTTTTTTTATTGAAATTTTTTTCGAAAATTTATGGAAAATTATTGGAAAATTTATCGAAAAATGTAAAAAAAAATTTCGGAAGATTTGCAGAACATTTTTGGAAAATGTATAGAAAATTTTCGAAAATTTTATAGAAATTTATAGAACATTTTCGAAAATTTATTTTTTATAGAAAATTTTAGAAAAATTTTTCTTTTGTATAGAAAATGTTGGGAAAATTAACTTTTTGTAGCAAAATGTCGGAAAATTTCTCTTTTTATAAAAAATTTTCGGAAAATTTTATATTTCTCTCTTTTTATAGAAAATCTGCCTTGTTGTAGAAGATTTGCTATTTTTGTGGAAAATATTCGGAAAGTATCTCATTCTTATTAAAAAAAAAAAAAAATCAAAAAAATGTAAAATTTTTATAGAAAACTCTAGGAAGACCTTTTTTTAAGGAAAAAAATATGTATCTTTTTATAGAAAATGTTTACTCCTGTTATAAGACTTTTTTATATAATTTTACAGAAAATTCTCTTTTCATTAAAGAAATTTCTTCATTTAACTCATTTTTCTTAATAACTTTAATTAGTTTAAATTTATTTCGAAAATAGTTATTCCTTAAACATTTTTGATTTGAGTAATCAAATTAAAATATTATTTTAATTTTGTTACTCTTTAAAAATTTTATTCATTTATTATTTTTATTAAAATGAAATTTAAACATTGAAGAGCAATTATTATAAGGACTATCTCTGTGTACATAAATCATTTCGAATATATTAAATGTGAACATATGAAAACGATATGTACAACTAAACTAGTTGTAGCATACATATCTCTCATAAAATGACATCAAGCATTTAAGCATTATGAACAAAAGTTTGAAAAGTGATAAGGGCATAACTGACAACATTAATTTAAACAAATATATTTTTATTAATCATTGTCCAAAATTCCTATATAATTGCTTTTTATTAAAGTAATTTTCTTAAAAGCTTTAAAAAAGTACATTTATTTCATTTAATGGCTTTAGTATCCTTTTAACTTAAACCTTACATATGTATGCATATGGGCTCTTACATTCATATGTATCCATAACTGTCTGAGTGTTTGCCATCACAATAAACTAATATGAAATAGATGACTCTTTTTAAGGCAGGAAAAATACATATGTATGTATTTTTAAAACACAAAAACCCATAAAATTGTTGCACAAATGACAAATGTATTTTATAAAAATTTAATTCTAGTTTTAAAAGACTTATGATTTTCTATTCGATTATTTTTAAATTAAGAAGAAAAATATTTGCAGAAAAAATATTTATGTTTCTAAATATCATATTGACAATTAGCTTATGACTTTCAAATATTTATAAATCAAGTAATTTGTTTACTTTAAATTTAACGTAATACGATTTAAATGTACACACACACACACATACATATATATTTACCCTGCGTAAACACAACGGAAATCACCAGGATATAACTAAAGTAAATTTTGATAAGTTACCAAGTAAATAAGTAATTTTATGATGTAGGACCATTATTTCCAGGAGTAACAAACATCGACATAAACACCAAACGCCCTGCTAACCCCTCTCTCCATATTGACAAATTTTCCGATTCGCATTACTACACAACAACTACAACATCGGGCAACTTGCCAATTTTTAAATTGTATACGAAAGAGATTTACAGCTTTTAAATTAAATTTTGTTTTTAGCAACTAAAACTTATTTTTTTAATCCTAAAATTTCATTTACATGTTTTCACCAAATCCCCTAATTTTACATTTTATTCTTTTGTTTAAGCATTGTGATAAAAGCATTCATGTAGCCAACAATACAAAGAGTAAAGTGAATAACTTTTTTTTTAGTTTTGTTATTTATTTTAAGCTGTTTTTTTTTCTCGACCAAAAATCCTTTTTAGAACAAATACCAGCAATGCGTTATTTATTGTAAGATTTTTATTGTCGACACGAAAAAAAAATCACTTTGATTAATGGGATTTCCATTGTTGAGATGTAAAGATAATAGAAAATGTATGGTTAAGTAACTTGTAATTGAAATGTAATTCAATCAATTTGATTAAAGGAAAAATTATTACAAAAGGATATGACCCTTGGAAGGGAAACAATGCAATTGGTCGTGTGGAATAAAATTGAAATTTATTCACCCTACACTTGACTAACTAACTAACTAACTAACTAACTAACTAACTAACTAACTAACTAACTAACTAACTAACTAACTAACTAACTAACTAACTAACTAACTAACTAACTAACTAA
>NC_060951.1:31283119-31295536 GCF_022045245.1 Lucilia cuprina
ATCTGTCTATCTATCTATCTATCTATCTATCTATCTATCTATCTATCTATCTATCTATCTATCTATCTATCTATCTATCTAACTAACATAGTCTGCAGCACAGTCTAGAAACTTGTTCATAGCCTATTGACTACCTTGTAGTCTAATATACAGACTAATCCTATCTGTAACTTGTAGTCCAGTCTATGAACTAGTTTGTCGTATAACCTAGTTTCGAAACTAGACTAAGGACTAGTTTGAAGACTACCATTTAACTAGTTTGAAACTTAGTTTATAGTCTAGCCTTAAGGCTAGTCTATAGACTAGTTTATAGTTCAGCATATAGACTACTTTGTACTTTAGTCTATAGAATAGTTTGTAGTCTTGTCTTTAGACAATTTTGTAGTCTAAGTAGTTTATAAACTTGTTTGTAGTCTAGTTTAAAGTCTAATTTATAGTCTAGTCTATATAAATTAGTTTGTAGTCCGCTGAGTAATCTTATCTATACTTTGTTGTCATGTCTGAAGATCAGTTTATCTCCGCAAGTTTGTACTATAGTCTACAGACTAATTTCAGTTCGAGTCTTTAAGTAATAAAGTGTATAGACTAATTTGTAAAACCAGACCAACTTGTAGTCCACTATATAATGGTCTGTCATATAATCAGTACATGATTCTGTATAAATATTCTGGTGCTTTTATTGACTGTAGGCTAGTATGTATATGTAGTAGTCATAGTCTATATTCTAGCCTATATATTTGTCTGTAATCTTAAATTAAGATTAGTCTAAAGTCTAAACTAATGATTAATCTGATGTGTAGACTATAGATTAGTTTTACGTGTAGACAATAGTTTAGTGAGATATCAAGACTGAAGATTAGTCTAGAGTTTATTATTGTATTTAGTACGTAATGTATTCTAGAGTTAGCACATAGTCCAGTCCATTTCTAAGTCTGTAATCAAGTCTAGAAATTATAATTTGTATTTTTGTAGTTAATCTACTCTGTGGGATAGACTAGTTCGTACTCTATAAACTGCTTCGTAGTTCAGTCTATAGACATGTCTGCAGTTTTATTTTTTCTGTAGATTATCTACCGATTCAGTCAAGATAGTGAGTAATCTAGTTTATATTCGCGACAGTTATCTAGTCTATAGAATAGTCTGTAGTATATTTTAACTGCCACAATTGACCATTGTGAGTCTATCTGTAGTGTGGTCTTTAGAATTTAGTCTAGTTAATCTAGTCTATATTCTTATCTGTAGTAAAATAGAGAACGGTCCGAAGTCAAAGCTTTAGACTTTAAACTGCTATACATTCTAGTGAATAGACTAGATATTAAATCTCATAAAATTCGACCAAGGTCTGCTATAATGTTATACTTATTTCCTGTAGTTGTTTTTTTTTGTGCATAAATTCTATTGATGGAAAAAATAAAGTTTTTAACTTTAACTTGCTTATCTCAGCATAATTTTAAGGATTATTTAATTCTTAATCAAAACAATTTCACAGTTGGGCACACACTTTCTGTTCAGCATAAATAACTTTTGAAACTTTTCTTTCTTAAACCTTTTAGCAAAAGAAAATGCAAAAATAAAATGTAATTTATTTTAGAGTGGGATTCTTTGTAAACGCACAACATACATTAAACTTCAAAATAATTACAAACCTTTTAGACGCACTTAAAGTCACACTTTATTGATTTTTTTTGTTTGCTCTGTTGTTGCGACTAATTGAACACCTACTGATTGTTGCAAGGTTACTGAACGTATGTACATTGTATGATTGCTAAGCATATTAGTTATTTTAATGTTGCGGCACATTATATGTAGAATATAATGCAAGTGGCACGAAGAAAAAATGCTAACATCAAAAGCAAATTGTATTTATTTAGATAGGGTTAGGAAGAGGTAATTTCACTAGGTCTATGGGGAGTAAAAATATTTTAACAAAATGTAATTTAAAATTTAACAAGAACGTTAAAGGAAAACAATTTATTATACAATGAAACCTCGATAAACCGAACGATCTTAAAATGAATAATCGAGTGATATATAAAGTGTTGGGTATCTTTATATATCTCTCGGTTATTCATTTTAAGATCGTTCTGTTTATCGAGATTTCATTGTATGAATATTGGATTTTGTTTTTAAAATTGTTTCTTTTTTTTAATAAAGTTTTCAGTTAAATTTTCTGATTGTGTTGCGTCCATTCGTCTGTCTGTCTGTCTGATTGTGATTTTTTCTGATTTTTCTGATTGTGTTGCGTGTCGGCTTATTTAAAAATGTATGTTGGCATTTTGGTTAATAACAGAAATTCAATTTTTCATTTAATTTATAATACGTGTGAAAATTGCACAATGGGTACAAATATAATTAAATTGAACTAAATCAAAATGCTCATACGACATTTTAGCCATGTCTGTGCTCATCTCGTATGTCTGTCTGTCAGTCTGTCCGCCTGTCTATATGTCTATATGTCTGTATGTATGTCTGTCTGTCAGTCTGTCAGTCTGTCTATCCGTCTGTCTATCTGTCTGTCTGTCAGTCTGTGTGTCTATCTGTCTGTGTGTCTGTCCGTCTGTCTGTCCGTCTGTCTGTTGAAAACACGATAGAGTCCGAACTTGAAGAGCTAGAGAGTTGAAATTCTTCACAAATATTTTTTAAAGGTAAGATTTGTTTGGCATTAGAAATGGGCAATATCGGCCCATGTTTACGCATAGTCCTCATACAAATCGATCCCCGAAAACAGCTTTAATAGTCATAACTGTTTTAAAAATGCGAGTATAGCGATGAAATTCACCATATATAAGTCTTGCTTCAGCCAAATTTTATGACAATAAGTCCATAATCGACCATATTCCTCATATATGGTTCCATCCAACAAACAATGACTTTAACGTTCATAGCAAGCTTAAAAATACTAGTTTAGCGCTGAAATACTATTTAAGTAAGTTTGTTACAAGCAAAAAACAATCTACCGGATTCTATGAAGATCAGTCCATAATTATTCCTACCCCTATATAAAGTCCCCCTAAGAAAATGACATGAACGCTCACTACTGGCTTGAAAATACGAGTCCATCGCTGAAATTCGACATAAGTAACTTTTTTACAAGCACTAATCGTTTTAACAATTTTTTTGGAAAATAGGTCCTACCCCCATATAAGGTCCCCTTCAGAGAATTAATTTAACGTACATTATTGGCTTCAAAATGAGAATAATACTAAGAAATTCGCTAAACAGAAGTAAGTTTCTTGTAAAATCTCTTTACCGAATTTTAAACTCTTTTTTTTACCGAAATAGCTACCGAAATTGTGATATTTAACAAATTGAAGACGAAAGAACTGAACGCCATACACCGGATCAATAATAGATATGATAAAAGGATGCATTACGAAGATTTGATGAATAAAAAATCGGATGTTAGGCACAACCAACTAGCAGAATGGTCACTGAATCCAAAATATTCATGTCACTAGCACAATGCTCTGTATTTGGTGACAAGAACATTACAGGTTTATTTGAAGGAGCAGTACAGTTCATTCACAACAAACTCGATACGGTTCACTTGACAACAGGGTTTCTTTTTATGTCCTTAATTTTGCTTTCAGTTTTGAAGAAATAGGGATCGATGTTTTCATAGTTCTAAACGATACATTTTTCTTAATGTATTGAACTCGGTAAGGTCTGTAAGGTATTTGTTTATGAAGAAACCTCTTAAGCCAAAAAATGACAAACAGAGTCAATAGATTATTAAATTTCAATGACAATTTTTGGAATTAGGTAGTTAGTTAGTTTGAAAGGAGGATGTATACTCATCAAATCTGAAGAAATACATCTAGGCCTCTATCGGGCCTTTTGTGCGCTTCTTAACCAGTGCCACAGGTGGGAATCAAACCCACCACTAACCTACCGAAGGCCAAAGTTATTCATATATCAATCGAAAAGTTTATGATTCCTGATCATTAGGGTAGTACAGTTCATTTATCAATTAAGTTATATCGGGCTTAAAAACATCCTTTACGACAAACCTTACCAAAATCCTAATCATTAAAGAGTCAACCCAAAACAGCAAAGAGTAGGTATTCGAAAAAGACGAATCTGAAGGTCAAATATATGGTTCGATCTCTAAAGATTATTAACCGATTGTTATGAAATTTGTTAGGTTTCAGGTTTTATAAATCATCTTTGTGTAAAATGTAATCTTATAGGAATTAGATTCAAGTCTCATGACCATTAGAATCAATTATAAACCAGGCTTTCGCCGAAATTAGATTCCAATATCATGGGAGTTTTATAACATCCTTCATTTACCGCAAGAGGGGTTACATGACCACTAGGATCAATTATAAACCGATTGTTATGAAATTTGTTAGAGAAGGTTTCAAGTTTTATAAATCATCTTTGTGTTAAATGTAATCTTACTGGAGCTATAGATGTGCAAGTAGTTTTCTTAGAAGTGGCTTACATGAAGCTAGAATTAACAACAAGAGGGGTTCGATGACCACTAGGATCAATTAAGCACCGATTGCTTTGAAATTTGTTAGATACGATTTCAGGGTTTATAAAACAAGTTTGTTTTGAATGTAATTTTAGTTGAACTATGGCCGTTAAAGTAGTTTTCTTAGGAGGGCCTTATATAAGGCTAGGATTATGGATTATGATACCAACAAAGTTTTCCTTGAAAATTAGCGTACATCAAGCGCGATAGTGTATTTCTTTAGATTTGATGTTGATACAACCTACTTTCAACCAAATCTTAACGAATTTTATCTACATTCCATTATTAATGAAAAATGCAAGATGGGATACATGACCACTAGGATTAATTATGGACAGATTGTTTTGAAATTCGTTTGAGAATATTTCAGGTTTTCGAAAACTTGTTTGTGTTTAATGTAATGGATGTTACAGTAGTTTTCATAGAAGTGTCTTACATGAAGATAGGATGATGGTACAAAGTGCACCAAAGTATCGACTAATTTACTGCAAGAGGGGTTATATGACCACTAGGATCAATTCTCGACCAATTGCTTTGAAATTTGATAGAGACGATTTCAGGTTTTATAAAACTAGTTTGTTTCTCCACATGTAATTCTACTCGAGCTATGGACGTTAAAGTAGTTATCTTAGAAGTGCCTTATATGGGGCAAGGATTATGGTACAATAACCGAAACGGCAGAAGTTTATTTCAAGGTTGTAATGTTAGATAGTATATTTTTTGTCATTGTCTCATTTTATCTTACATATCATATTATTCTAAAGAGTTTAATCTAAATTTAATCACAAACTTTCCCTAACATACTACATTGACCTTTGTAAATCTTTTTTTTTCTAGAGTGACCTTCACAAACATTTCGGTCAAGTGCAAAAGTTGTTTTGTGTGCCAAGTGTTTTTTTTTTCTACTATATTCAACCCGTTACCTTAACTCGTTCAAGTGTGTTAATCATGGTTTAACTTTTAATGAAGAAAAAAAATAGTAAGTTGGCAGGTGGGGAGTAGATTGTAGTTTATTATTGAAAATAAAAGTACATATATTTTCGATTTGCAACAAAATTTCTTGTTTAAATGTTTTCACAAAAAAAAAAAAGATTTTTAAAGTAAAACTAATTAAAGTGAAACATGCAATGTATTGTTGGCGTGATTAAAAACTTTTTTTTAATGAATTGTACTCGTTCCGAGATAAAATCTTGTTAACATTAAAAAAGGGTTTTGTAAAAAGGATAATACATACATTTTTTTCAATCGTGGTAACGTTAATTTATTTTTAGTTAGACCCTTTTTTTGCAGCACGTACGTACACATGTACCCAATAAAAACTTTGGTAATGACATGTACTTATACAACAACATACTTTTCAATGACTACTACTTATCGCCTGCAATACTTTTAATTGATCCATTAATACGGAACATACGTATAGTGATGCAAGTATAAGTAGCTATGTAATGGTGAATACATACTAATGAACATGATTACTTATTTAAGTACTTATCTATAAGCGGGTACGGTAAGTCCTTGCCTTTAATGTAGTGTTAGAATAATGTGTTAAAATTCCCATGTATAAGTATTGAAATGAGACTTAATAAGCTTTTTTACTCATTACTTTTCATTGAAGTTTTTGCTGGGTTTTTATGATGGTAAAAATAAAGGGGTAAACTTTTTTAAAAATTAATACATAGAAGGATGTTTGTATAACTATGTCAGTCATTGGATGTTAGAAAAACAAAAACTTAGGCCTTACTAAAACCATTCCATGAGAATGTTTGAATATCATCCAAAAAACGTTATTAACTCGGAACGCAAATTAACTCAAAAACACACACATACATAAGTTCAGAAAGATTCCATCTATTTCACCGAAAAGCCTTCAAATCTGTCATAATTTTTTAACCATATGTATGTAAGTTAGTGTGATATTTCATACACATACATATGTATGTATGTGTCTAAATCTCTGACCAACATGTCCATTATATCCATTAATGTCAGTCAAATGAATCCTTTAATGCAAATCCTTCATATTCAACACCACAAACCGGAAGACTTTAAATTTACCCAACATTCAATGTCGATTATGAGACATTATGAGACATATACAGACATATACATGTATGCTATATACATAAACATATGTATGTATTTATGTATACCCGTTTTAATAAAAGCATGTGCACGGATTTCTGAAGACCCCAGTAGTTTTACATGAAGTAAATGTTTACTTTTAAGATGGTATTAATTTGTTCTAAATATTCTCATTTGTTCAACACATCACATCTCTCTTTGTAATGCCACACTTTAGTGTAACCAAGTAATATAATAAGTAGTCAATTTAAGGCGTGTTTTTGTATTTTTCCAAAAGTAATTTAAAGGTAGAATCAATATGTTAACGGAATATAATTTAAGAAAATCAATATGGTCTTTCAAGACCGTTTGAACAACAGGACCATGTCCACATCAATGGTAGTGTAAGAAAGAACGTGGGTGTAGTTTGTTAATGTATGACTATTTATTTAACAAGAAAATAAATAAAACATGCCAAACATTTTTGAACACGTTGTGTTATTAAAAAAAAAACGAATAAAAACTGTTTGGTGGGAAAAAAAAAATAAAAAGAAATTTATAACCATGAAAGTGGCATGAAAATTCATACTCATACTCACAAACACATGCATATGTATGTACATATGTATATTAATAATTTACAAGAGTATTTTCATAAAAAAACGTGAGACAAAAATGTTGTACTATCTCCTCTGAATGTGTTCAACTTTGGTCTTACACCTTATGCAAGGAGTCATTAAGTCGATGGTCTTACACCATATGCAAGGAGTCATTAAGTCCATGGTTAACTAAGAAACAATTGATTAATAAATAAGACTAGTATATTGAATAGACTATAGACTAGACTATAGACTAGACTATAGACTAGACTATAGACTAGACTATAGACGAGACTATAGACGAGACTATAGACTAGACTATAGACTAGACTATAGACTAGACTATAGACTAGACTATAGACTAGACTATAGACTAGACTATAGACTAGACTATAGACTAGACTATAGACTAGACTATAGACTAGACTATAGACTAGACTATAGACTAGACTATAGACTAGACTATAGACTACACTATTAACTAGACTTTACTATAGACAATAGGCTACACTAGAGTATAGACTAGAATATAGACTAGACTATTGATGAGACTAGCCGGTTTGTATTTTTCTACTAAGGAATATATTTGATCTATTTTACTACACACAACTGTAAAAGCAACATTGGATATACTGCATATTAATATCCATTTTATATATTTGTACACATTGTACTGATGCAGTATTTTTTTCTTTTACCATAAAGCATAAAATTTTTTTTTAATTTCCATTTTATTTGTAAATATGCAAGTAGATAAATACATATAAATAAATACTTGTACAATAGAGTGTTCCAAAGTAGAGTTTTTTTAATGGTTCTCTTGTAGAAATACTTCCTAATCTTTGTGTATTAAATGTACTAAATATATAAAAATTAACAGTTTTTATTTTGAGTTTGGTATTTAGTTTTCTATTCGGTATGTGAGGTGCAGAAGAGGAGGTGTACTGGATACCCTATTAATTAGAAAGGTTTTTCGCAAATGAATCTATTATATTAAAAAAATGTCATTGGAAGAAGTTTTCCATGATCTTTAGTTTCAGAAATTCTCATCAGATTGTTACATTTGTCATTCTCCTTTGTGAATTGTATTGATATCAAACGAATAACGAAAGTATTTTGTCCATCCTAAAACTTGTATGATCAGGAACTCAGAAATTTGGAACTTGTTTCAGCATGATTTCTTAAAAGAATCTACATATGTATGTATGTTACTCGGATTACTCTATTGCACAAATATTTATATAAAATATGTAGTTTCAGTGTTTTTTTTAAACAAAATCGATTTTCTTTAACAGAGATTGTTTTTTTTTTTATTTTACTCTCTCCCTTCTCGGCAAATTTTAACACATGAATAAATTTTTCTATAAAATGTATGTGAATTTAATACTCGTATACTGTGAAATGTATGTATGTATGTATGTATGTATGTATGTATGTATGTATGTATGTATGTATGTATGTATGTATGTATGTATGTATGTATGTATGTATGTATGTATGTATGTATGTATGTATGTATGTATGTATGTATGTATGTATGTATGTATGTATGTATGTATGTATGTATGTATGTATGTGTATGTATACACATTTTTCCTTGATCTAGCAGTTGATGGACATAAATATGAATTGTGTTGAAAAATAATATATTCATTTGCTCCTATTGAAATTAAAGCCGACATGTGTAAAATATTTGTTGTCACAACTAAAGTAGCATATCAAGGTAAAATAACAAAAATATTAAAATAAAATTTCAAAATCATATTTTATACAAAAAGAAAAAAAAAACAAAAATATAATTATATCAAAAATCAAAGAGTTAAACTTATAGAAGTTTTAAATCTAAAATTACTTGTACATATGTATGTATATATAGTTTCACTCACATCAGTCAACTATTAACTATTTATATGAAATAAACGTAACTTTTATTTTACCACTGTCAGTGACTGTCAGTTTAAATTTTCATGTATAAGAAACAACGTTATTGCAACAAATTGAAATGATTTATATACTCCTACATGCCACAAGGAAAACATATGCATGTATTTGTGGTTTTATGGTGTGTTATTTCATTGTGGTTACACAAAAAAAAAAATTTGATATTTATTTTGATTCGTTTATGGCCAGAAAAAGGTTTTTATCCTTTTATTGCCTTTTTTTGGGTAAATTTATGCAAATTGAATGCTGGCCAATGAATTAAATGGATTAATAATGCTAATTAGAGGTAGGGATTGAAAATTTAATGGTTTCAAAAATAGCTATTAGACATGGTATTCTTGCCGATTAATTGTATGGATATAAACCGAAGTTAGATATTTTCTATACCAAACAAAACTTCTCAATATAAAATTTAAACCATGGTAAAAATATTTTTATCATGATTTAAACTCTCTAAATTCTATAGAACCTTGAGCTTTGTTCAACAGATGGACGGATAAACGGAAGTAAGGAAGAACACATAAACCGACGGATTTTGTACAATCTAATAGGAATCCAGAATATATAAGTTTGTATATCAAAGAATACTCGATGTGTTAAAAACGAAATAATAAACATTTTTTTAATAATTGTTATACAACGAAATTTTTTACATTCAAAAGCTTTATAAGAAAATTTTGAAAATGTTTATGACAATTTCTTTCTTACAAAATTTTTATATGGCAAAAAATGTTAACAACACTTTAAGGGTTTCTTTAACGAAAGTTTCTTTACACAAAAGCTTTTAATATCCATATTTACATGAAAGCTTTAAATAGGTATAAGGTTAGTTTATAACAAAAATTATAAAAAAAAAACTTCAAAATAACTTTTAACAATAAGCTTTTTACAAAAATCTCAAACAAGCTTTGAAATACTTTATACAAAAAGGCTTTTAACAAAAATGTCTAAAAAAATAATTGCAAAAATGTATAAAAAGTTTTAAAAAATCGTAAAATCATTTTAGAAGAATCCTTTGTAAAAAAGAGCCTCTTGTACAAAAGAAACTAGACTTTTTACATAAAAAGTTTAAAAAAAAAATCTATAAAAAACTTTAGAAATATTAAAGTAATTTTAAAAATATATATCTAAAAAAGAAATTTAGTCATAAAAGCTTTTCCCCCATATTCATAAATGCTTAATAAAGCTGTTGATGGTTTATTGTAGGAATTTTGTATGGAAAAATTTTATTACACACAATAAGAGATTAATATATTTATGAATACGAAGGTTTAAATATAATTTTCTTTTTATAAAAAATAACAAAACTTTTTTACTAAAAAGCTTTAAAATATTACTTAAAACTTAAAATCTTGTAAAAAAAGTTATCTTGTACAAAAGAGCGTAAAAGAAGTTGTTTGAAAATGTTTTAAATATACATTTTAAGCTTAAAAATATTTTTTTGTCAGAAGACATTCTATTCAAAACTTTAGAAATATTAAAGTAATTTGCATTTCAAAACCAAATTGAGTCATAGCTTTTTTTTGCTTTTTATAAAAAAAAAAAATGCGAAGCTTTTTTCAAAAAAGCTTAAAAATCACTTTTTTATAAATTTATAAATTATTTTTTAAAAATAGCTTTTTACAAAAAAAGCTTAAAAATAGATTTTTACAAAAAAAGCTTAAAAATAGCTTTTTACAAAAGGCTTAAAAATTGCTTTGCAGAGAAAATAAATATTTAATAAGCTTAAAAATAGCTTTTTCTAAAAGCTTACAAAACAACGAAAAATAGTTTTCAAAGAAAGAGCTTAAAATAGCTGCTTACGATAAAGCCTAATAATGAAAATAGCTTATTACGATTAAGCTTTTTACTAAAAGCTTTAAAAAAGATTACTACAAAAAGTTTCAAAATAGTTTTTTTACAAAAAAAAAGCTTAAATATTTATTTTTACAAAAAAGCCCAAAGTAGTTTTTTTTTTAAAACTTAAAAATAGCTTTTAAGAAAAAGCTTAAAAATTGTTTTTACAAAAAGCTAAAAAATCATTTTACTTTAAAATAGCTTTTCACAAAAAAAACAAAAAACAGCATTTTACAAAAAAAAGCAAACAAATTGCTTATAACGATTAAACTAAAAATTGCTTTTTATTAAAATAATTAAAAAAATGTATTACAAAAAAAAGCTTAAAAATTTTAAAATCGCATTTTACAAAAAAGCTTTAAAAAAACATTAACAGAAATTAAAACCAAATGTTATTAAAAATTGCTCTTTGCTAAAAACTAAAATAAATATATATTTCAAAAAAGCTTAAAAAAAACACAAATTTGAACAAAACATTAAATATATATTTTTTAAATCTTTATCCATACGAGCTTTAAGCTAAAAAGAAAAGTTTTCAAAGCTTTCAAAATGCTTTTTTAAAAAATATGTTTAACTAACTTTATGAGTATTATTTAAAAAGTTTTTTTTATTAAAAAAAAGAAAATATTGCAAAAAAGCTTTTTTAAAAAAATGTTTGAAAAAGCTTTTTTTTCAAAGAAGCTTTAAATAGTTTCCTCCCGTTAAATTTAAAATAGAATTTTAAATAATTTTTTACGCAAATGCTTTAAAACTATTTTATAACCTCCACCACCATCAGTGGTGATAGAGGGTATATATAACTTTGTCATTCCGTGTGTAACACCTAGAAATATTCATCTAAGACCCAACAAAGTATATTTATATTCTGGGTCCTTATCAAATTCTGAGTCGATCTAGCTATGTCCGTCTGTCCGTCTGTCTGTGTAAAACACGCTAACGATAAAACGAAGCAATAGAAGTTAACCAAATTCACCCAAAATGTTCTTCGTTTTCCTAAGTTGTTTGGTATTGAAAATGGGCAAAATCGGTTCACATCGGGAAAAGTTATGAATCAAAATTTGAAACAACCTCGAAAAAATAGGCATTTTTTACACATTCTGATGTATTTTTCTCGAAAACTATGCAAGATAATTCCATAAAAATCGGTACACATTCGTTTCCACATAAGAGCTTTATCTTTGCGTAAAATCGCCAGAATCGGTCTACAATTTCATATACCTCCCATACAAAAGTACAAATTCCCGGAAATTTGGTTTTTTGTTAATAACTTCCGTCCTAATGTCGATATCTTCACAAAATTTTAGAAATTAAAATTTAATGACAATAGAATTTATACAAAGGAAAATTTTTTTGAATGGGTCCATAATTAGTCATAGCTCCCATACAAGATCCCCTCCCGAAAATCACTTAAACGCGCATAACTCATTATTAAATTAAGATATCGATATAAAATTTGGTACAAGTATTGCTCTTATATACAGAAATATTACAATGAAA
>NC_060951.1:31295636-31298624 GCF_022045245.1 Lucilia cuprina
AGTTCAGTTCTAGTTCAGTTCTAGTTCAGTTCTAGTTCAGTTCTAGTTCAGTTCTAGTTCAGTTCTAGTTCAGTTCTAGTTCAGTTCTAGTTCAGTTCGAGTTTAGTTTTAGTTTAACTCAAGTTTAGTTCTAATATCGAAACTTGTACATGAAATGCTTCCATTTGCCCCCTGCAGAACTACTGGATTAAACAATTTTATATTTACTTGTAACCGAAGGCAAAAACAATATAGGAATACATTTAACAAATATTGTGAAAACGATAAAGAGAAAAATGAAAAACAAATTGAAAAAATGGCTCAAATAGCACCAGTTAAAATATGAGAGCAAAAGTCTCATAAAATGGAAGAAATAATTGTGGAACTATGCGATATGATATAAGAAAAATAAAAAAAGAAAAACTCAAGGAATGTTTGTTCCTTTAACAGATAAACGTTTCAGAGTTTAAACTTTTTATAGAGGAAATATTTAAAGTTGAAACTCGATAGGAATGATAAACTTTTTTTTTAACCTTACTGTAGTGGAAAACTTAGTGTTACAGCTATTGTGTGAAAAAGAGAATCTATGGGATCAAGCTAATGCTTAGTCGCTCATTTTTATGTTTAAGTAATCTTTGTCAGTGTCCTAACTTTCCTGAAGTTAAAGCCACGTTGAACATGATCGCGGCTTTATTGCTACCTTTAGCTTTCGCATACTTCTGCTTAAAGGAATGATACCCATTTAAAAGCTTTATTACATTAACTGCGCATTTAGTTCTAAAAATTCTACGTTACATGATTAAATCTTTGGACAAATTACTAACAAATACACCTTCTCTTCAACATACACGTCTGCGACCTCGGCTTCCACTTCTACTACGACGTCTGGCCTATAGAAAGAAACACAATGTCTTAAACCAAATTTCCTTTATAATTAGAAATATTTTTAAACTTACTAAACGGTTATACTTTTCTCTTTCCTCTTCCGATAGTTTTAACCACTGCTGAGCGCCACGTCTTATGGTTTCTCTAGGTGACATTCCACAGCATTGTTTACGATAATCACGTAAAAAGTTTAAATAACCATTGTTGGTAACGGGACCGGGTCGCATACAACGTTTGGCACTAGAGAGGCGACGGCGGCGGCGACGAGGTTTGCTCTGAAAATAATGAAAGGGAAACGGTAAAGGTGGTATCACTATTTACTTTGTATGTCATTAGTAAATAGTTGTGTATATTGTGCAATTGTAACAGATTTTATATACAACTTACCATTCGATTATACTTTTCCTTCTCCTTTTCCGACAACTTATTCCATTGTTGGGCCCCACGTATTATGGTTTCTTGAGGCGACATACCACAGCAGGCTTTGCGATATTCTCTAAGAAAATTTAGATAACCATTTTTGGTTATTGGACCTGGTCTCATACAGCGCTTTGCACTGCCACTGCCACCGCGAGATCTACTACGTCCACGTATACTCTATAGGGCGAAAAATATATATCAATTAGCACTAGTAAGACCAGCAAAAGTAAAAATTTACCATAATTTCGTTTTAAATTTAAATAATTTAAAATTTTCACACAAAAATTTTAGTTTTTTAATTAAAAATTTTTTTAAACTTGAAAATTTATTGTTTTAAAAAAAATAATGGAAAATTTGTCAATTGAAAATTTTTTAACAGATATTCAAATGCTAAAGTGAAAAAAAAAATCATAAATTGACAAATTCATTCATAAACGATTTGTAAGGTATGTTAAGTTTACCATTTAGTTTGTAACATTTTCATAAATCATTTAATTCTCTACTTTTTCTTAAGCTTTCCAAACAAACATTTTAATTAATTAGCAACTCTTAAGTACAGCTTTTAATCTTCATGCCATCCGACATTATCTCAATTAGAACAATTAATCTATTGAAGTAATTAAGTATTCTACACCTTGCCAGTTAGCAATTACTTAAAGTTTTCAAAAAACTTTTACCATTCCTCTCTCCAAAAGCCTTAATAACCAACATTTATAAATTGACTTTTAACCTTTTTTTCTTTTCTATTGTATTATTTCATTCGCAACTGTTGCAATTGTTTATTCTGCAACTATAACTAATTGTTCATTAAAATTGTGTTGTGTTATTTGTAAATCGATATTTAGTATGAATTACGATTTAATCTGTGCATTAGTTGTCTTTTGTAAGGTTTAAAATATTTAAATTAATGACGATAAATTTGAAAATTGTATGTATTTGGGTATTATTTCTACTCAAGAGGGGATAACAATAAATGCATTTTTAGATAATGGACAAGAAAATTTATTGTTAATGTTAAATTGCATATTAAGTAAATTAAATTGTTTATAGTTAATATCTTAAATGGATTCTGATAGGGGAAGATTTTTGTTAAAAAGTTTTGTTTATTTATTGAAAAATTGTTTATAGAAGGAATTTATAAGTATTTTTAAAGTTTTTAGTAAAAGACATTTTAGAGCATTTTTTTCTAAAACATTGTATAACATTTGTCCAATTTACAATCGGTGTTGTATAGTTGTATCGTAGTATGTCGTAATTTTTTTTTTAACACTAACTTGTTTTTGTTTTCAAAAATTTTATTTGAAAAATGTTTATCACATACAACGCTACAACGATACGACATTGATTGTGAATTGGACAATTATAGTTTAAAACACATTCTAAAGTTTTTCTAACTAATTCATGACAATTTGTTAAAGGTTTATTAAATAAATTTTTTATTAAAATTTATCTTATAAACCTTTGATAAGTTAGGTCATTTTTGTATAAAATGTTTTGAAAAAAACTTTTTACCTTTATTTTTTTGTCAAAATATTTTTAATATAAAGCTTTTTAATAAGGGAATATTTAGTTTATTAAAGCTTTTTTTATTTTTAAAAATAACAAGTTAGAGTGCTATATTCGGCTGTGCCGAATCTTAGATACCCTCCACCAGCTACTTTTATGTTATTACTTTTCTAATTGATCAAATATTTGTAGAAATAA
>NC_060951.1:31298724-31342159 GCF_022045245.1 Lucilia cuprina
CTAGAACTGAACTAGAACTGAACTAGAACTGAACTAGAACTGAACTAGAACTGAACTAGAACTGAACTGGAACTAGAACTGAACTAGAACTGAACTAGAACTGAACTAAAACTGAACTGGAACTGCACTAGAACTTAAGGAAAACTTGAGCTAGTTAACTACTTTAACCGGAACAGCAGGGCTCTATGAATGTTATGATTATTTCTCAACACGATTCTGTTAGTTTATAAAAACACACAAGGATACAAGGAACATTTATGTATGTATCAGTTTCAAAAGTCTCTTTATTTAAACAATGGTTTTATTATTGTTTAAACAAGAAAAGTTGTTGAATGTTTAATAAATATAAAACAAACCGCTGCGAGTTGAAAGTATGACGAATATTAAATGATTTTTCAACTAGAAAATTAAAGAAAAATTCAAACTTTGTATTATAAGTTTTTTGTTCCCCTATACAATGGTTAAGTGGCCACAGCGTGACCCTGGTAGGGTAAACATTGTCATATAAACAAATGATAATAATGATTGTGGAATGCAATTTAAAAAAGTCTCATTATTATAATTTAAATAATGATAATAATTGAAATTAAAATAAAACTGCCAAATGAATTTGTACTTAATGGTTTTAAGGCAATTCGAAAACAATATAAAATAATTAATTAACTTTTGTTTTTTTGTAGTATGTAGTATGACTAATAAATTATTTGAGTAAATTGTTTATAGTAAACATTGGCTATTTGTCTAACAAGATAACAATATATAATTTCTATGTAAAGGAATTTCTTAAGAAATATTTTTTTGTTTATTTAAAAAAATAAATATAATTTATTCTTTATTTTCTTTAGGTATATAAAAATAGCAGTTATTCCTGTGTCTTGTTACGTTTGTTAGTTAAAAGTGTCACGTACATACTTTTGCTAAACTAAATAGATATTTATATTCAGATTGTGGTCATAAATTTTTCGAAAATACTTCGTTTTTCCATTATATAAAAGGACATTTATGAAGATTACAAGAAGAGGAGAATAAGGAATAAAAAACATATTTTGAATATTAAGATAAGTAGTAAAGGTAATTAAGGTTAAATACTTGAACTAAATTTTATTTCTACTTTTTGTTAAAGATTTTTTTTAAAGTTTTCGGGGTAAATCTTAACAGCTTGGGAAGGCTGAAAGCTTCCTATTAAAGTTTGATCAAGCAAAAGAGATTTTCTCAATAGAATAGCTAGTAATAAAGATTTGAAGATATTTTGACAGAATAGTTTTCTTTATAAAAGAATAGTTCTTACAAGAAAATTCGTCAAAGAGTTCTCTGTTCAAAATCTTTCAATGGAATGGGTTTCTACAGAAAATTTTTCGATGTAAGAGAATTCTACAGAAAATCTCTCGAGAGAAGAGTGTTCTTTAGAATATCATACTACAGAAGAGTTTTTTATAGAAATATTTCTAATTTTTTATAGAAAATCATTAGGCAGAGAAGTTTTTATAGAAAAGAAAAGTTTTCTGCAGAACATCCTTCAATAGAGGAGTTTTCTAAAGAAACTCTTTCAATGGAAGAGTTTTCTATATAAAATCTTTCGATGGAACATTTTTCAATAGAAAATGGCAGAGATTTTCTTGGAAAATCTTTCATGTTTTTTAAAAATCTTTTGATGAAAGAGTTCTCTATAGAAAATATTTCGTTAAAAGAGTTTTTTGTAGCAAATCGTTCGTTAAAAGAGTTTTTTGTAGCAAATCGTTCGTTAAAAGAGTTTTCTATAGAAAAACTTTTGTTAAAAAAGTTTCTATAAAAAATCTTTCGTTAAAAGAGTTTTCTATAAAAAAAAAATCTTTTCTTAAAAAAGTTTTCTATAAAAAATCTTTTGTTAAAAGAGATTTCTTTCGTTAAAAGAGTTTTCCATAGAAAATCTTTCGTTAAAAAAGTTTTATATAGAAAATCTTTCGTTAAAATAGTTTTCGATAGAAAATCTTTCGTTAAAAGAGTTTTCTATAAAAAATCTTTCGTTTAAAGGATTTTCTATAGAAAATCTTTCTTTTAAAGAGTTTTCTTTAAAAACTCTTTCTTTAAACGATTTTTCTTTAAGAAAATCTTTCGTAAAAATAACTTCGATACAAAATCTTTCGTTAAAAGGATTTTCTATAAAAAATCTTTCGTTTAAAGGATTTTCTATAGAAAATCTTTTTTAAAGAGTTTTCTTTAAGAAAATCTTTCGTAAAAATAGTTTTTTAGAGAAAATTTTTCGTTAAAAGAGTTTTCTGAAGAAAATCTTTCGTTAAAAAAGTTTTCTGAAGAAAATCTTTCGTTAATAGAATTTCCTGAAGAAAATCTTTCGTTAAAAGAGTTTTCTATATAAAATATTTCGTTAAAAGTGTTTTCTATACAAAATCTTTCGTTTAAATAATTTTCAATAAAAAGTCTTTCGTTTAAAAATTTCCTATTAAAAATCTTTCATTAAAAGTGTTTTTTATACAATCTTTTGTTAAATGGGTTTTCTTTAAGAAATCTTTTGTTGAAAAAGTTTTCTAAAGAAAATCTTTAGTTAAAAAAGTTTTCTATAGAAAATCTTTCGTTAAAAAAGTTTTCTATAGAAAATCTTTCGTTAAAAGAGTTTTCGATAGAAAATCTTTCGTTCAAATATTTTTTTTTATAAAAAAACTTTCGTTTAAAGGATTTTCTATAGAAAATCTTTCGTTAAGAGAAAATTTTTCGTTAAAAGAGTTTTCAATAGAAAATCTTTCACTTTTGTTGAAGGAGTTTTCTTTAAGAAAATCTTTCGTTGCAATAGTTTTTTTTTAATCTTTCATTAACAGAATTTTCTTGAGAAAAACTTTCGTTAAAAGAGTTTTCTATAGAAAGTCTTTCATTAAATTGGTTTTCTATAGAGCATTTTTCTTAAGAATTTTTTTCGTTTCAAGTATTTAATTGGAAAAATCTTTATTATATTATATTATTTGAAAAATCTTTTAATAAAAGACTTTTCTTTGGGAAATCTCTCGATGAAAGTATTTCTATAGAAAATCATTCAAGGAGACAGTTTTTTTAGAGAAAATCTTTTGATAAAAGAATAAATCTCTAAATTAACTTTGTATACTTTCTATTATCAACATATTTTCTTATTTAATTACCATATTTATATTTTTAGAACCAAAATTCTACTTTTTCTTTATAATTGAATTTCGTTAAACGACACATTGATTTTAACAACAATTTTCTGAAATATCTATACAAAGTCAATGAATAGATTTAGCATGTTTTATTATTATCATACAAAACGAAACCAGAAGGTCCTTTATGTGAAAATAAAAATAATAATGTATGTTTGTATGTATGTACATATACAAAAGACTTTGTTTTCGTATTGATAATAAATGTATACGAAGAGACTTGATGTCACTGAATGTTAACAATTAACATGTAAATTGAAATTGAAAAATTGAAGAGAAATAAGAATTTGTTTTCGGAAAGGAAATTAAAAAAATTTACAATTTGACAATGTGTATGCAAATAAACTAGACAAAGTTAATAAGCTTTGGCAATAATTGAAAATTTTCTTAGAATTTAAAGACAAAGATGAGCAAGAATTGGCTCTTTGTTTTTAAAGATTAATGATTTTTCATATTTTCAAAAAATTTTAAAATTAATATATAATATTTACTGTCTGTAAATTTAAAACAAATTAACTTAAAATTAATTATTTTATATATTTAGGATACAAATTTTATTTATTTTATGCTTTTGAAATAAACAAATTCAAATCCTTTAGTTTTTTAATTGAAGACAAATTAAAAACTTGTAATAAATATTTGCTTTTCATTTATTTTTTCTATATTTATTTTACTTTTACTCTAATATCTTCTTCATATTTACTTAAAACTAAAAGAAACTGTAAATATAAATAATTTAAAATTTTTAAATTGTTTACTATTTAATATTTATTCGTCTTTATTAAATATTGAAATCAAATAATATTAACAGCAGAACTCTATAAGTGTTTAAATATTGGTTACACTGCGTATGATTAATATTTAATAGCAATACAAATAATACCAACAGACCATGAGTATGAATATTATTGCAAATAATATTAATCATACGTCCGGGTTGTGCAAATAATAATAATAAGAGATAAAAGTTGGTTTAAAATACATAAAAAAATGGAGTAAATATTTAATTTTTCTTATTGTTTGCGAAACAAACATACACACACACGTACATAAGTGTATGTACGATGATAGTCTGTTAAAAGTTGCTAAATTTGTCTTAAAACTGTTATCGGCCCAAAACAATTTTTAACATAATAAATTTACATCAATCTTTCTTTCTATGCAAACATTGTACGCTTTACATTTACTTTACATGTGCATATAAATATAAACGTCATTTTTCTTTCTGACATAAATTTCAAAAAAAATTGTTTACCTAAGCAGAAAAAATTATATTATTCTACACCTTGAATCTATCAAAAACATACTAATCCTTTGGGTATTAAACAATGTTTAATCATACAATATACCTGCTCATAGGCATGGCAATTCAGTTGAGGATTTATGTAAATTTTAAATTTGACTTTAATATAAAAAACTATTTATTTGGAAAGTGATACAAGTTAATTAGCTTCAATATTTAACAAAATTTGATAATGAAACACAATTTCTTACAAATTAGTCTACAGCCTTAACTATAGATTAATCTTTGATTGAAATTAAGATCAGACTTATGCTTATGTTTGTAATCTTGACTGTAGAACAGTCTATAGTCTAGAATATAGATCGCTCAATAGCGTGAATATAAATCACTTTATAGTGTTGGCTATAGATCACTCTACTATTGTCTTGACTATGGATAACTTGAGTTATAGATCATTCTATATTCTTGACTATAGATCACTCTCTAGTTATGAGTATAAATTACTCTTTAGACTTGACTATAGATCACTCTATAGTCTTGATTATAGACCACTTTATAGTCTTGACTATAGATCACTCTAAAGTCCTGACTATAGATCACTCTATAATTTTGACTATAGATCGCTCTATAGTCTTGACTATAGATCACTCTATAGTCTTGACTATAGATCACTCTATAGTCTTGACTATAGATCACTATATAGTCTTGACTATAGATCACTATATAGTCTTGACTATAGATAATTTTATAGTCTTGTCTATAGATCACTCTATAGTACTGACTATAGATCACTCTATAGTCTTGGCTATAGATCACTCTATAGTCTTGACTATAGATCATTTTATAGTATTGACTATGGATCATTTTATAGTCTTAGCTATAGATCACTCTATAGTCTTGGCTATAGATCTCTTAATATTCTTGACTATAAATGACTCTACAGTCTTGACTATAGATCAGTCTATAGTATTGACTAGAGATCAGTCTGGATTATAGACTTTTGACTGATCTACAGTCAAGACTATAAGCTGATCTAGAGTCAAGACTATAAACAGATCTGTAATCAAGACTATAAACTGATGTATAGTCAAGGCTATAGACATATATAGTCAAAACTATAGACTGATCTAAAGTCAGAGACTGATCAGTGATCAGAGAAGTCTGGACTATAGAATAGTATGTTATCACTACTATTTATCATCCTCTAGTTTCGAATGTAGATTACTCTATGATTATGGATCATTTGTATTACTTAATTATAAACAAATTTTGACTTGGACATTTATCAAACACGTCATAAATTCACAAAATCATTTATGTAAATCCTTTTTTTCAAATACAGTTTTCAATCACATATTAAAATTCAATTTATGAATGTGTGGATATAGTATAAACGATTGTGCGTATACGTTTTATTGATAATTAAATATTAATCTTATGAAGTGGTAACCACATTGCGGTTTTCAATGAGAAAATTTCATTTGAAATTTGTTAAAATATTTCAAACTAAATTTGAATGGATTTATGTATATTACAGTTGTTTTGAAATGGAATCTGTATCGTTTATCTTCTGCAAAGGGGGAGTATAACAATTGATAAATTTCGAAGTTTTTGTGCATATTTCTATTGATTGATGTACACAGAGCAAGTCAACTTCTATGCGAAATCAGTTTTTCTATTAAATAAATATTTATTATAAAAAAAAATTAATAGACCAAGCAGAAATAAGGCCTGCAGTATTTACGTAATATTTATTAATAATTAGAGCATAAATATTCAATGACCTTAACATTGAAAAAACGTATGAGTGATATTTAAAGAAAATATTAATCATACGTGATTGTGTTTCATTTTACAAGTGAATTAGGGTGTTTAATACTGAAAATGGGAACGATTTAATTCGTATATAATTTGTTATGTTAAACTTATATCTTTTTTTATAAAAAGTGCTGCCCTAATATGCCCTGTTACCATGATTAAGTTATGTAAATGTTGGGTACGTATAAGCAATATTATATCGTTTTCCTTTAGCAAATATTAATCTCATAAATTTCCTTAACAAAATTATTTTTAATATTTTCATAAAATAATAAATAAATTTGATTTGATTTTTATTGATACAACATTTAGTTTAGATTTGTATAAAAAAATCTCTTAGGACTTTTTGAGAAAGTTTATTTTATTACTTTTTTCCCAAGATTTTCTTTTGGAAGTACTCAATACAAAAACTCTCTTTTTAACACAGCTGGACCTTTAAACAATTTGTTTTCATTTTTCTTATAAAATATTTTTTTTTTATACATTATTTTACAAGAAAATTTTTTGTAGCAAATATTTTTGTCCCCCAACAAAGTTATTGACTTAAATTTAATCATAAAATACCAATATTGTCTATGGAAAGGTCCCACGTGACTTTAATTTAAAAAAATAAAACTTTGTTTCGTTTTCAAGACCTTACTTTAACAAGAGTGTGTAGGTGTTGAGGGTATTAAAATATTGTTTATTTAATAGGAAGTGTTTTTTAAGGTTTATGAGGAAACAAAAAATATGCTTAAGGATTTATGTGGAAAAATTTGAAGTAAAAAAGTAAGTTGTAGTAAGAAGGACTCTAAAAAATTTAAGTTTTCTTTTTTACAATAAGAGTATCCAAATTCTGTGCATAAATGGTTTAGGTATTACAAAATGTCTAAAAAACTTTTATTGGCCATAGTTCAGATACAACCAAATTCAAATAATTATTTTTCTAGTCTTGACTAGAGATCAGGTTATAGTATTGACAAAAGGATATGTCTATAGTCTTTACTAATGATCAGTCTATAGTCTTAACTGTCTATCAGTTAATAGTTTCTAAGAGAGATTACTCCATAGCCTTGACTAGATATCAGTCCATATTGGTAAAGAGAGTATTGTATTGACTAACCTTGACCTTGACAAGGGATCAGTCAAAAGTCTTGAGTTATGATCTGTTTATTGACATAACTATCTATCAGTCTATAGTCTTACCGAAAGATCAATCAGTTGTCTTTATTAGATATACATATAAAGTCTGATATTGACTAGATATCCGTCTAAAATCTGTACTGAGGGATCACCCAATAGTGTTGATTAGAGATTAGTCTTCATATAGTATATCAGTCTATTGTGACTATAGATCAGTCTGCAGTCTCTTGGTAAGTCTATAGTCTTGATGAGAGATCAGTCCATAGTCTTAATTAGTGATCAATCTATATTAGTCTATTGACTTGACTATAGATCGGTCTACAGTCTTAACTAGTGATCACTGTATAGTTTAGGACGAGAAATCTGTCTTTAGTCTTGACTATAGATTCGTCTACAGTCTAGACGATGGATTAGTATATAGTCTTGACTAGATATCAGTATATAGACTTCTCGATAGATTGGTCTATTAGAGATCAGTCTTTAATCTTGGCGAGAGATCAATCTATATGCTTGACAAGTGATCAATCTTTATAGACTTGACTAGAGATAAGTCTATAGTATTGACTGTCAATCACTTTATAGTCTCGACGAGATATAATGCTATAGTACCAACTAGATATCAGTCTATAGTATAGTCTTAACGAGAAATATTTTTGTCTATCTGGACTGGAAACTGGTATTTTTGAGGAATAGTTAATGACAGTCTATTGTCTTGACTATCGATTAGTCTGTTATATTGTCTCTTTCTTAGTCTACAGTTTTAAAGAGAGCTCAGTCTATAGTCTTGACTCAGTCATGAGTCTACAACCTTGATAAGGGATCAGTCTGCAGTCTTAACTAGATATCAATCTATAGTCTAAACTAGTGAACAGTAGTCATGATGACAAATTAATGTAAAGTATTGAGTAGAGATTTGTCTTTAGTTCGAGAGAGAAATAGAGATCTTGACAAGAGATTAGCCTAGAGTACTGACTAGATATCAGTATATAGTCTTAACTATAGATCAGTATATAGTCTTGCCTAGAGACCAAGCTATAGTCTAAACTAGTGACAATCTCTAATCTTGACTAAGGATCACTCCATGATCTTGTGTTAGCTATATATTGCTATATAGTGGGGTGTTTAAGCAATTGACCACTTGAATAAATGAAGGACACTAATATTTCGTTGGTCTTTGATCCATTAAAGATTATCCTTTTTAGATCCTTATTAGATACAATACAGATACTTAAATGTCCACTTTTGAATGAATCTAATTCGACTGTGATAGGTTGTAGATATGTTCTTAAGATTATATACCACCAAAATTATCTCCAACATCTTGAGTTTTGTAGAGGTTATTATTGTATTTAGCAGAAAATAAAATTATTTTTATTACCCACTCAAAACGAATACAATCTGCCTTAAAATATATAAAAGCTCTAGTGCTTTCTTTCATTTATTTTATTTATTTTTCTAAGTAATACAATTTTCCATTTTATAACACAGTGTTAGTGTTAATATGTATGATTTTAAGTTATAAATACCACAAAAAAGCTGAAGGAAACTATGGCTTTTATTATATTCAGCCATGACGAATTTTTTATACTCAGTACCAAAACAATAGTAGATACTTGGAAACATTTTTGGGATATAAGTTCTCTTATTAAACATAAAATAATTTTCCTACATGTATTTGGAATACAAATATCTAAAAGTTCAGTTGTTTTAGAATACAGGAAAGGAAACTTTCAACTAATAGACATAGCGACAGATTGTTGTAAAATGTAACTCTGTTCTATAATATATTGTTTATTAAAATAAAAACTATATCTCTTAATATTGACATACCCTTGTCTTACTTTCTAGACTTGTATAAATACTTAGTACTAAGTTCACCACAATTTAAAGTAGTCTTAACTTTTTTAGTAAGTTTAACCATAAGAAGATTATCTCTGTTACATGTAAGACTTTGTTTTTTTTTCAAACACACACTCGTTTACAATAACGTAATAATGTAAAAGGTATTTTGTTTAATTCACAGCACTACAAATGTCAGAGTAGGTTGTTAATCGTTTTTAATACCTCTTATCCTTTTATGGCACTTACAACATACAAATATTTGCTTTGCTTTACCTGTACATACTACCGCAGACGTAAGTAGTTTCATACAATTTTTTTCGCAGAATTATTGCTAAAGTCCAGTCATTGTGTCAAAGATTATTTTATTGTTGATTTTGCAGTTTTCTAAATATGTATGTATGAATGTATGTACTTAAACATTGCTAAACGTATTCTTGATTTTAGTGATTGGGTTGTCATATCCTAAAATAAATACCATATATGGTTCACTTTCTGAAAGTATTGAATTAAGTAACAAGCAAACAGACAAACTTACAAACAAATTAACTAAACAACTAACTAACTTACTGACTAACTAACTAACTAACTAACTAACTAACTAACTAACTAACTAACTAACTAACTAACTAACTAATTAACTAACTAACTAACTAACTAACTAACTAACTAATTAACTAACTAACTAACTAACTAACTAACTAACTAACTAACTAACTAACTAACTAACTAACTAATTAACTAACTAACTAACTAACTAACTAACTAACTAACTTACTAACTAACTAACTAACTAACTAACTAACTAACTAAATAACTAACTAACTTACTTACTAATTTACTAACTTACTAACTTACTAACTAACTAACTAACTAACTAACTAACTAACTAACTAACTAACTAACTAACTAACTAACTAAATAACTAACTAACTAACTAACTAAATAACTAACTAACTAACTAACTAACTAACTAACTAACTAACTAACTAACTAACTTACTTACTAACTTACTTACTTACATACTTACTAACTTACTAACTTACTAACTTACTAACTACCTAACTAACTAACTAACTAACTAACTAACTAACTAACTAACTAACTAACTAACTAACTAACTAACTAACTAACTAACTAACTAACTAACTAACTAACTAACTAACTAACTAACTAACTAACTAATCTATCTATCTATCTATCTATCTATCTATCTATCTATCTATCTATCTATCTATCTATCTATCTATCTATCTATCTATCTATCTATCTATCTATCTACCTATCTATTTATCTTTGGAAAATGAGTTTTCATACGATATTTAAGCATAATATTTCTCCAGTTCCCCTCTGGTAATCATATTCATACATATGTAAATAGATATATGTATTTATGAATGTGAAGTTAGTCCGTTTCAATTAAGTTGGTTACCTCAATAACACAATTTGTCATTTGTGAATATTTGAACATAATTATGAAACAAATATCGTTATGAGTGTGTGAATGTTGTGGTTAGTTTAATGTTAGTTTGGGATTTTTATAGAAAGTTTTATTAACTAGTCTGTTCATTTGCGGGATTATTATCAGTTTAATACCGTTTATTGTTGTCTCATTTCCTAAAGCCCACAATTGTTTCAAGGATATAATAAAAGACAATTTAATAGTATTATGGTTATTCTAGTTTTTAGGTGGGAGTTGACCTAAAAATAAAACTTTAATTTGTTTAGTCACATATTGTTCACGTAATAAATGTATAAATAAGTAGCAAAAGTTTATTTGTTATAATCTTGATGGAAACATCTTCTTAAATTTATATTAAAGGAGAGAAAATTGTTTGTTTGTAAGCGTTCAATTAAAGAATTGACACAAACAATTAGGCATATATTTAAGAAACTTAATTTTATGGAACGTAAGTTTTTAGATTAGATTTTTGTTAGGAAGAAATTTGAGTTATATTGAAAAATAATAAAATATTTTAGTTCATAACATAATGAGCGGTTAAAGACAACAAAATTTTGATGGTCGTAAATAAAATTATGTTAAATTCGACTAGAATTAATTCAAAAACAAAAATAGAAATTTTATTTCAATTTTTCTATTCTCAATTCAATTCAATTATTCAATATTATTGGATAGTTAAATAAAAATAATTAAATCAAACTCATTTAACTTGAACAATAAATAAACATGAGCAAGAAATTAAGCAAAAATATATAAATATTCATAACTGCTTAATAAAGTTATTGATGATTTATTGTTGGTATTCTGTATCGAATATATATGTTAAACTAGGTTTAAACAATTCATATCTTTATAAATACTACAGGCTAAAAATATGTATTATTTATTTTGTATTTACAAATTTAAAATAAAAGCTTATACATATATGTATATATACACGGCGTTTTTACGTAGGTGTGAGTGTAACCCACACACTTGAAAAAATTTTGAATTAATTACTTGAATACACACTGGTACACGTCTATCCTTGTTTTAGGCAAATTTTGATATACAAGTTTAGGCAGCACAATATAAACAAAACGTAAAATTAAATAATTAAAAATAAATGGGACAGTGCTGATAAACAAGTACAGTACACTACAGTAAGGGAGATAATTAAAGAACAATGGAATATTTGTGAAAAATGGTAATTTATCGAAAATAACCTTTATAAAGGAAAATCTTCGAAAAAAAACTTTAAAAGGAAAGAAAGGCAGAGAAAGTTCTCCTGATTTCCGCTGTCATCTCTATATGCTCTACATTCGTCAGAATCCTCACGTCTAATTTTGAATAACATGTGTGTCCACTTAGAATAAGTATCATTGTACTAATCGCAGATATTCTCATTTTGAAGAAATTCCCTGTCTTGCTCTCATCAAGGTCATCCCATATTATCTTTGTGGTTCATCAGGTTAACTACATCGAGCTACCTTCTCTTTAAAGCTAATATATTCGCACTTTCCAAGTGGCCTGGTAACCGATATCGCCCTTATTGCTTTCTGACTATCGGTAAATATGTTAACCACTTTACCACCAGCCCCACCCACTGGGGCATGTTTCCTTGATGCATCGCGGTGTATTTCAATCGCCTATTGTCTACCATCTCACTTCTTGGGTAGTACTTGAATGATTTCAGAAACGGCCTAACCTAAGCACCACATCATCTGGTACTACAGGTGGTCAATTGAGCGCAGGACTTTGTCCTGGCAGGTCATTTAATTGAGGTTTCTTCCGGATCCATGTTGTGACTGTGACTAAAACCTAAATCGCAATAAGAGGACTTGGGTTGATACACGGTGAAATATAATTTTCATAATCAGTTTCTGTTATCGGTTCTAGATTCTAGGAGCGTTACAAACTACAGAGCATAACTATGGATTAATAAAATATTGGATTGAAGCTGATAATGCAAATGATGTTTGCTAAGTACTTCTGATGTTTGTTCGATTAATTTGATGGATATAGGTGCGGAAGAGATGTGCTGAACTAAGGTTTGACAAAACTAAGAAATGCAAGGTCGTCCTTTCTTTACTTTATAGCGGTTTTCCTTCATGGTTGAGTGTGTTGGAGTTTACTCTAAGACATGCTCAACTTAGAACGGTGGGTCTTTTGTGGACACTACCAATAACGTCCTTAGGTGATGTTACCGAATCAACAGAGTCATCTCAGTTGTGTGGGTGGGCGACATATAAGGTAAGGTTGAGTGAGTCATAGATGATGAGAATGCTCTAGGGATATGAGTATTCGTCACAACATCAATCGGGTTTGATGTTTCGTTGTCTATTGACTCTTAACTAGTGGTTGGTTGCCTTTTCCATGTCGGGGTTAGATTGAACTTGCTCATGACACCTGTTTTTCCCCGATGGGGCTTCTATGGCAAAAGATTGAATAGCTCGAGACCAGCGGTTTAGTTTAGCAAAGTGCACGTTGACAGCTTTTGACACACGAGACTTCTATGGCAAGAGATTGGATGGATAGCTTTAATACTTGAGTAAAGTATCCGTATACTGGGCCGAAACATCCTTAATGGCCATCAGCGTGTAAGATGCACAATGGAGCGGTGGTGAGTCGTTACAAAAGCTTAGCCAATTGTTAAAAAAGAACACCATGGAATAGGGCGTCAAAGCAGGTGTTCACGTATAGCACTTCAACATTCATTACAACCCAGGCCCGATTTGTCCTTCAATTTAGTTAGATCCAACAGGAATTCACTTTATTGTTCAATTTTATACCTATAGTTCTTCTACATACCGCCCAACACCGATGTACCTTGATGATCCTAATGTGGTATCTCTTTTTTAAATTATGGTCAAGGATTAAAACTAAGTACTAATTAACTCATGTCCAAAAATTTTGGGTTTTCTTGAGAAAAGACAGATTTTCATCTTCTTCGGGTTAACATTGAGGACTCACTCAGTTGTGTCTAGCATTAGACTGTATTCAGGGCCTCCTGAGCAATTCTTCCACTTAAAAGTATCACGACGTGGTCTGCACATTAGACAGGTCTAAGTTCTTTCTCGGTTAGGGTCCTTAGGAGGCTAGTGTGGTTACCCAGAGCAAAGGAGCTGTTAGTTATATCGTACATCTCGCTGCTTATCTATCTATTCCTTACCATGTAGTTTTTCCAATTACGGAGTCAACATAGAACTGGTCTAAGAATTGGATAAGAGCATAAGTTTGCACGTTAATTAAAGCTTTTTCGATACCAATTCGTACCGCTAGTGTATACAGTTTGCTCTCGAAAGACTCACATATATAGTGAACAACTTTATTCAATGCCGTTTTCACCGATCATACCTTTACATAAGCATGTTGCTTATATTTCAGATTTCGGTCTGGTAAACTGCTTTTAATCGTACTATCGACGATCCGTTTTAAGGTTTAAACTAGGAAGGCTTTTCTGTCGATGAGAATTATGTGTTGCTTAACTACGTTTACGTAGTTTGGGTATAAAATTACCCTTTAATGCTGTCATTTAATAATATACAAATTGTAAGCATATAGTAAAAATTATTGACAAATGAACTGCAACCAGTTCCACCTTCAGCTGCAAAAGGTCAGAAATATCATTCGGCACTAGGGCTCTCTTAACCCATGAGAGTTGTAACAACTATCTCTGTGTTATGCTTCTCTCTCTCTCTCTCTTTTTAAATCGTTTCATCTATGGTACCCGATATACCAGCTGAGAAATGAAAATCTATAAGGAATTTCATTGTCTTTTCAATACCGGAATTCCGGTTGAACATGAGTTTTAGATAAGATTTTTTATATTCGAAAATTTTTTTATAAATAGTATAATTAATGTTAAAAAAACTCATATAAAAACTTCAGAAATTACAATACTTTTGAAATTGCTCTTATAATTATATCTCACGGTATAAAAACTCCAACAAATTGTTATCTCAAAAAGGTTTTTTTTTTGAAATCCTATTTCATTTGTTCATTCACTGAAATTAAAATTCACTCATCCACTACTGGACCCAGCGGGACAAGTTCGTAAGTCAGTCAGTCATACAGTCATACAGTCAGCATTATCCATACTTTGTGTAAGCATTTTAGTGAATATTCATGTACAAATTAAACTGTGACTATGTAGACAAAAGAAAAAAAAAACATAAAGTACTCTCTAGAGTGCGGATGGTCGAAGGTGGTGTAGGATTTTGTCCTTTGTTGTTTAAAATTTACTGTTTTGTTTGCTTTATTTCCTTTGTTTGTCAAAAATTTTACATTTCTCTCTATATGTATAAATGATGAACTAAGGCTGGTATTTGAAAAATTTTCCTTACACTTATTTGTTTTTTCATACATACAAACACTCTCTCTCTCTCACTGCTAGTGATTTAGGCAATGGAACAAACTCAAATAAAAAGTTTTTAAAAAAATATGTGTTTTCTTTTTTCAACGAAATTCTGTATAAAATAGATACTGTGTTTTCTAGTACCATGTAATTTCCCATGAAATTCAACAGTATCAAGCTGTGAGGCAGGATACTTTTGAAAATGCCTCCTTGAGTTTGTTATTAGAAGCGTAACAAACACCTGATGTTAGACGAGGCGGAGGAGGAGGAGAAGACGATATGCTTCTTGTTATGATTATGGAAAATTTCAACAACATTATATTTCAATAGATTTTATTTTCTTGTAGATTTTGTATGAATAGTTTGGTATACCCTCTTGGGTTTTATGAATAGAATTGTGTATTTATTATTTATATAGAACTAGCTATACCCAGTGTACTTTGCTACTCTAAAGTCATTATTAATAAAAAACCCATTTAATAATTTTCAAGATTCTAACTGCAATAGTTTTCCAGATATACAATTTTCCAGATATACAATTTTAAGATTCTAACTCTAAAAGTTTCTCAGATATAGGAATTTTTTTATTTAATTCATATCTGGGCTCCTAACAACCCCCTCTCCACAGATAAAAGTCCGCCTTTTTTTCTCCAAAATTTTCAGATGAATATTTTAGTTCTTTGTGTAAACTTTGAAAGATCTATTAGTTTCTCAGATAAAGGATTTTTTGTATTTCATTTATATTGGGGGTGCCGTCGGAAAGTAGTGACAATGGTGGCGTCATCTCTTCACTCCTGTGGGACCTTGTGGTAAATAAAATCTTTTTTGACTCAGAACGTTGGACTTTGAAGTAGTCGCATATGCAAACGAAACTGTGCTTTTTACTCTTAGAATCAGTCCCCAGCTTTCTACTATCATGAGCCTGGGAAAACGGTATGGATGTCAAACCGGCCAAAACCTAACTGGTTCTTTTTACTAGGAGGTACAAAATTCCAGAATTCATACCTCAGCGTTTGGATGGTACCATTTTGAAAACTTCAAGCAAAGCCAAAAATTTTGGCGTAATTTTAGACTCTTAACTCGTGGAAATATAATGCCAAGAGTCGAATGAAGAGGGTCTTTAATATGAGTAATTAAATAATGGATAGCGGTGAATACCAAGACTTACCTCTCTGTTCTAATCAAGGTACAAAGATTCGTATTTATTGCAATCAATCCTCAGTCTAGAGGCGATACTAAATAGAGCTTTCTTTGATATATGTGTTTATATCAAATTAATTTCTGCTAATTCTACTCTTTGACTTAAACAGTCGAACGGACTGATCACATTTGTCAAGGCACAATCCTACAACAGATCGACAGACCCCTCATGGAGCATAAAACGGACTACATACTATAAACACTGAATTTTAATAGGTCATTCAGGACCAGAATGCCGACAAGGAATGATTGGGCCGTGAACACTGTGTCAAGAGACGGTTTGATCTCATTCTATACTGCTGGATCAAAGACAGAAGAGGTCACGAGATAAGGAATCTTCTCCGAAAAATCTTCTATTGTTTCTCTGGCAAACTGACACCTGCACAGTGTCAGATTGTCATACATATATATGTATTTATATATACATACATATACACTTGACGATCCTTACATCAATCAAGGCTCCTATGTTATTAAGTGGAAATGTCTTCTCAATTGTAAACAATCATCACGCACAACTTACACAACATCACATTAAATTGATGTGGGTTACAGGACATTAGAGCACTAGGACTGTCTTGCCTCTATATAAGTACTTGATTAGGCTTCTAGCTCGTATAATTACTGGGTACTGTATGACCTATATTTGTATGTCGGAACGTATCAGATATTTTAGAAGCTGTAAAAGCTATTTGAATGAAAATAAAGTGGAGTCGGTACAACACCTTCTATGTGATTGTCCATTCTTACCAGAGCACAGACTGGTGCATCACTAGTAAACATGATCAGTTTTATTAGAAACACCGGCTGGAAAATCGAAACTCTGGGAGGAAAACCATTATCTCAACATAAGTGAATGGCAATTCTAAGTGTATCACAATGGACTACAAAGCTTAAGAGTGATCTCGCTAAATAGCGAACAATTCACGTAACCATACGCCGACTAGCTATAGACTGAACTCTGGTGTTCAAATATCACTACAAGACTGCTCTGGCGCACTTTGACGACAAAAAAGAACAAGGATCATCATATCTGACCAACTCGTTAAAATAGAAAATTTTAACAAAAATTTTTCATAAAAAGAACACTTTTATACAAAATTTTTAAATAAAAAATTTGTATTTAAAATTTTTCATCATTTTTTTGTTTAGATTAAAAATTGATTAAAAACTTCCTTTTTTGTAAAATCACTTGATAATTTAAAAATTTAAAGAAATTTAAATATGTTTAGTGTAATATTAAAAACATTAAATTTAATGAATAATTCCATGTAATTCAGTTTTATTACACAGACTCATAACAAAAGCCTAAAAAGTTTAACACAAATTTTATCTCGATTACAGGCTTCTTAACATTTTGATAAAAAAAAATCTTTCACACAAGAGCCAAAGCAAGGAAAAGGAAGTGAAACGACTCCCTCAAAATACAAAATATTTCATATGAAATAAGAACAAAGTGTAAAAGAAAGAAATGAATTACAGAGTAAATGAATGATTAAATTTTATGAAAACACAAAAAAAAAAAAAATAAAGTGTGTCCTTAAGAGACATTTGAATCTTTAATGATCTTTGCTTGTTATGTCGTCACATTTTGGTAATATTTTCAGTGAAAACTTAATGAAAAGTTGACACCACATAACTCTTAATATTTGTCGCTCAAAATCTAATGATAACAAATGGTAAGAGTATAAATCTAAATATGATTGACATTATTATGTCAGGTTCGAAAAATTATATTTGTTAGCTGACGTTAATCTTTCATCATTTATATTTTTTTTTCATTTTCTCACTTCTATCTTTTTGTGATTACAACCACGTTTATGTTGTACAAATTTTTGGTTTATTATATAAAATTTATTTTATAGCTCAGAAAAACAAACTTAAAGTATTTTCTTTTTTAGAATATACATTTTATAGAGTTTATTTTAACATTCTGTTAGTAATTTTTACGATGCTTTTTAATCAAAATTGTTAACGTTAAAAGATAATTTCTTTTATTCAACTTTAGTTTCTTTCTTTCTTATTTTAATATCTCTATGTTTTATGTAGTTATTCCGAACATTTCATTTTAAACATAAAAAAACAGTACAAAACTTTATTTAAGTTTAAAATTTTGCAATTAACTGTTGAGTGGAAAACATTAAAAGGAGGCTTCATGGCAAACCTTCATCAAAATTGACTTGAAATTGTTTTTGTTTTAGTTTCTCTTGCATCAAGACATACCGTAGTAGTCTTAGTTTGCCTTAAGTAAGTTTCTGTATTTTCTTTCAATTTTCGCTGTCAAAGTTGTCTAAATGATGGCGATAATGATGTTGCTAATTATAAAAGAAATATGTGAGAATAAAAACTTTTTATGTTTACTTTTTATTATGAAGGCTGTTTAGGTGAAAGGATATATGTACTTTTTAGATGGGTTAATCACTATTATAAGAAACTGTGGATATATAAATAAATTTCTGACTCTAATATATAAATAAATATCCTATTTTATGAAATACTGTATTTAAAAGAGATTTTCTGGAAAATAGGGAAGTAGGTTTAGTTGAATAGCCCCAATCATGGCCATCCATCTAATTGTCTAGTTAGTTTTCCACTAACTAACTAACTAACTAACTAACTAACTAAATAACTAACTAAGTAACAAATTAACAAACTAACAAACAAACTAACAAACAAACTAACTAACTGTATAACTCTATCTATCTATCTATCTATCTATCTATCTATCTATCTATCTATCTATCTATCTATCTATCTATCTATCTATCTATCTATCTATCTATCTATCTATCTATCTATCTATCTATCTATCTATCTATCTATCTATCTATCTATCTATCTATCTATCTATCTATCTATCTATCTATCTATCTATCTATCTATCTATCTATCTATCTATCTATCTATCTATCTATCTATCTATCTATCAAAAATACTATAAAATTTCATTATTTAAAATGTATTTAAATTGTCAAAAATTTAACACTTTTTCATTTCCAACAAACCTTAGCAAACTTCAAACCCTCATTTCATAACGAAAAATGTATATTTTATAATTTAATTTTTAAAATGGCCTCAAAACACATCATCATTTAGCGTGTTTCGTTATTTTTTTTTACCCTCTCAAGTTTTAACACAGAAATTTTCTAAATTGAAGAAAAGTTTTTCTTTTTTTCACAATAAAACAAGACTTCACTTACCGTGAAGAATGAAAAAAAAATTACAATTATTTGCAAGTCACTGAATAAATGATTTTGAAATGATGTTGCAAAATGTTTCTGTTTTTCTAGTGATTTTTTTTTCCCAGAATTTTTTTCATTGTTAAAATCGTTAACTTCCATTTGGAGAACAACAAAGATGTTTCCTTTATTCCAAAAAAAATAAAGAAAAAACTGAACACAACAATCAAACAACGAAATGTGGCAGAATAAGGAAAATATACCGTAACAAATCACTTCCGTTTGTATCACTAAATAATCCGTAGATCCAACAGAAAGGAACCTGATGAATAAAACAATTTTAACAATGATTAACACCGTAAAAGTTTTGTGTATGATTATCCTTTTTTTTAAGTTTTTGATTTATTTATTTATATTTACAAAAAAAAGAAAAACACGTTTCTCTTCTTTTTTGTAACTTTAAAAGCCCCCAAAACAAATGTTTTCCTTGTGTTTTGTTCTCATTACAATTCTAATGAATTAAAATGTAATTTGATATGTACAAGGTATTGCACTGGTATTAATTTTAATAATAATAATTTAAAGTACATATGTATATGTATGTGTGTGCTTTGGCTTTATTGTGGGGCGCTATGATCAATTTGGAACCGATCAAACAAGAAAACTAATTCGCATAATGCTTTGCAAATTTATGGCGAATTTTATCGCAATGTGATTAATATTTAATGAGTTTTTTTAGATAAAGTTGTTTTTAAAAGAAGGCTCTATATGGGAGCTACATGTAGCCAATTATAGGACGATCGAACCAAACTTATTAGTGTCGAATTTAATCCCTTTGTCTATGACCTTCCCACAAAATTTACATTTAGCTTCAATTGTTTAATATTTTTGAAGGTTCCAAGCTCCCCTAATGTGTACACCACATATACATATGTTCGACTTTTAATACCTATTTAAAAAGTGGGCGTGGCAGAGGAAAATTTTGCTTTAATAACGATATTTACTATAAATACATTTTCCGGGAATGTAAATAGGAGATATATGCTATTTTGAACTGATTCTCGATAGGGTTAATCCCTGTACAAAAAATGAGACCTATGACAAAATTTGTGGAATTATCAATCGTCGTTGTTGAATTTGCAATAAAATAGGGACTAAGTCCCAGTATAGTTAAATGGATGTACAAAGCTGTAGTACGTACTATTCTTACATATGGATCTCTTGTATGGTGGACTTCAACTTAGAAGAAATGTATTGTAGATCACCTAAATAAAGTTCAGAGATCAGCACGCATTGCGATAACAGGTGCTCTAAAAACTAGTCCTTCCAAAGTTCTGAACACTATATTGCACATTCTTGCAGCGCATCGAGTCCTAACTCATCTGGAAGATGGAAATCAAGAACATATGCTCTATACTCTAAGATTTTAAGCCAATTACCTCCAATATTGAACCTACAATCCGATTATATTACCGCACACAGATATTTTGATAGAGTTTTTAAAGTGAGAGTTCCATCCAGAAGCAAGTGGTGTAGGGGTAACCTACTCAGAGAATATACCACCAGAATCTTTACAGATGGTTCTAAAATAAACTATGATGATGCTGGTTCTAGTGTCTTCTGTCAATACGCTGGGGCAAGTATATCTCACCGTCTTCCTAACAACTGTAGTGTCTTTCAAGCTTAAATATTCGTTATAATATTCGTAGTTATGAAGGGTACTTCACGACCTCAATATTCACGGCAACTTAGGAATTTTTGTTGATAATCAATCGCCACTTCTCTCTCATATCTAAACTATGATGGTGTTGGTTCTGGCGTCTTCTGTGTAGACGCTAGGGTAATTATATCTCACCGTCTTCCCAAAAACTTTAGTGTATTTCAAGCTTAAATATTCGTTATAATGTAGGCCTCTATATTCGCCTCTATATTCGCGGCAACTTAGGATTTTTGTCGATAATCAAGCGCCACTTCTCTCACTAAATTCACATACTACCACATCGCTATTAGTTAGACTATGCCAGAAGGATCTATCAGGGCTGGATCGCCTATCCGACATTACTCTTGTTTGGGTCTCTGCGTATAGGGACTATTATTGAAATAAATTGGCAGATGAGCTTGTCAGAACTGGATCTGCTTTTGATAACTCCAACGCCGTGCCAGTAGCAACCCCAATTAGGTGTTATCAAGAATAGTATCCCCAGCTTCTATTTTCAAAAGGCTGGCACAAGTTACCTTACAAACCGATGTAGACGGGATATATCGAGATTAATAGATGTAGTAATAGGACACTGGGTGCTAGGCAGACATGCAGGTAGGCTTGGGCTTACCATTAATGAACGCTGTCGCAATTGCAAAGATAGGGAAAAGAAAGAAATGGTCTTTCATATTCTCTGCGAATGCCCTGATCTATCGGTGAAAAGAAACTGTTTTATTGGCAGTTACTTTATATTCAACCCTGATGTGATATCTGAATCTAAGTTTAATGATATCCTAAGATTTCTCACTGCTAGAGGCTAGATCTGATACAATGAAATACTACATGTAACGATTGGAGAGGTCCGGTCAAAACGAAGTCTCTTCGACTTTACTTAACTGTTCACGCGTAGTGAACTACCATGTTAAACAACTAACAATGTTTTTGAAAAAATAATTAAGAATGACACAAATGTATGAGTCCATGGGTTGTTTTATAATTTTACTCATACCTATTATTTATAGGCCACTCTAGAACTAAATGCGAAACATTACAAAACCATGTCTGATAGAGTTTTTGAAGATTTTGACTCGGCAGATATCTGAAGCTTGTAAATTGATTTCAACACACATATATATGGACAGACAAGAATATATCGCGTCAGAAAATTAGAAAACACTTGCCTCTAGTGTTCCCCCCGGGGGCATGTTACCTTGGCGAAGACCTCCGCCTTGGTGTTATTGCAATCCCGGGGTATAAAGAGGGCCCAATACCTCCAGTCTGACCGGGACTGAAAAATTGGTTGTGTCAGTCTACTGCTTGGCTTAGTCCTTGCATAGATTGCCAGAGGTCTGACCAGAGCACCGCATAATCTGGTACTACGGGTGGCCAGTTGCCCGCAGGACTATGTCCTGGCTGGTCAGTTTTTTGAGGTTCCTTCGGGATCCACGTAGTGGCTGTTGGTTGAACCCAAATTCGCGGGAAGAGAATAAGTGGCGGTTAAAAGACTGATACATGATAATAGTCAATATTTCGGGATAAGGTTCGGTGCTGTTGCCGAAAATCAACAGATACCCCACAGAGGAGTGACTGTGGGACTAAGCGTTGGAAATGGGTTGGGGTCAATTGTATATGATACGGAATGAATGTAGAGGTATGCGGGACTCATCCACCCGTATACCTAAATTAGTGTGTCGTATGTTTTTCTCTATGAATGTGTCGGATAAATGAGATGTGTGCTGGGTTGAATGATGATGGATGATACCAATTAATTTTCCTTCCTTGTCCAGATATGTTCAGAGTTTACTCTGTTCATATCAGACTTGCCACAGCGTGTCAATGTGAGTAAGAACGATGTCTACGGCTTATTGATGGATCGTGCTTCGGTCCACCGGTTACGTCTCTAGGTTGCCGTTGCCGAATCAACAGAGCCATAGTAGTGTGGTTGTCTTACAACGTGACTACTTTGGCAAGAGATTAGATAGCTCGAGTACTCCAGCAAAGTACTTGTGCATGGTACCGGTCATAGCCAATGTGCAAAAATTGCCACCTGAGTCTTCATTGAAGACAAAGGGGCGATGGTAGACCGTTCTCAAGTCTACCCTGTGGACACGGCAGGTGTTCACGTTAAAACTATCGACAGTCTGCCTCTAGTGTATTCATTACAAATCACAAAAGGACTCTAGCTCACTCCCTGTTGTCAATTGAATTACTCAAGAAGGTCGCATATTTAAGTATAGTTTTGGGCATTTGCTGGTCAAGAACCATTTATGGGTTTTCGGAAAGGATACATCAGGGAAAAGTATTCGCCATTGGAGATCAACACAAAGATTCAGGCAGAAGGTTTTATAACTCTGACAAAAGGTAAAAGTTATTGTTGCTTATGAATGGAAACAGAACAATACTATATCATACACTGAGGACTTAAATACCACCAACTCATTCTTGGCAACAATGGGCCGAGGTTATGCAGATTTTGTAGATTGCAGGATAAGGCCTCCGAACCTGTTCATTGTAACAGTCAGACTATATTCCTCTTAGGGCTGGTATTCTTAGAGCCTAAATATCTCACCTATTAGGAATTTGAACGCATACCAGAACTTAACCTTCATTGGTAAACCAAAAGTCTGCACAAAAGATCATCTTTTCTGAGAGCCACCTAAATCGAATATTATTGTGATTTCATTTTTTTAATTTTTTAAATTTTAAAATTTTATATTTATTATGATCGCGAAAGAATGTCTAGTGATATTTACAGATATTTTTAGAGAGGATCATATGCTTTTATACTACTAGTTTGTCAGTCCGTCCGTCTGACTATTGAAATCGCGAATAGCGCACATAGAAAGAGCTAGAGGTCTGAAATAATCCAAAGCTATATAAATATTTGTATACACTGGGTCCGTGTATTCTACGACATCATGTAATGTCCATAATTCATGCAACAAGGAAGCAATAAGTCAACTATTGTTAGTCCTAGCATTTGATTTTTATTATTTTAATTTTAAAATAAATTCTTTTATATTTTCTCTTTTCATAAAATTTCACAAAATTTAATAATTTATTTATTTTGGGGGTTTTCACTTTATTCAATATCTCACCCCACTGTGCCATAATTCTCCTACTCAAAATTATTATTAAAACCGCATTTATTATACGAAATAGGAAAACTTAAATTACCTTACACACAACAACAATTTTATGCACTTACACACTCTCCTATACATACACGCACACAAACACCTTTGGGAATTTTGTAATATTTTATTTCATTTTATATTTCTATGTTACGAAACATAAATTTATATTTTAATAATTTATTCATTATATTTGGCTTCTGTAGTAAATGTAAAAGAAATCTAAAAAAACATAAAAAACGTACACACACATAGACATACATAGCTAAAGATGTAACAACTCACGTTATTCGGAAACATTCACATCTAAACTTTTATTTATTTCGATTACAAGCCTGCCTTTATTTCCATTACAAAACTTTGAAAATCCTTTGTTTACTGAGGTTATTACCACACACAAACACATTTGTAAGTGTTATTGTATAAAAATATGTATTGTTTTGTTGAATTTAATCTTTATTCTAACACTTTAATCATTATTTTATATAGTAGAAGACATGAAACAAACTAAATAAACATATTTCAAATTTTGTATTCTTTATTGCACTCTTGTCATACTACATACATGTTAACAACAACAACAATAAGAAAATAAACAAAAAAAGTTTCAAAACAAAAAAATATTTTTATTTCCGTTTTGTATTTAACCGTTTCGTTGTTTCTGTGGAAACGCGTACGCGGCAAAGTCTCACTCGAAACTGAGTTGTTTGTTTCGAAATCCTTTGCTTAAATAAAATAATATTATATTCTTGTTCTTCTTGTTCTTCCTCTAACACGTACACACATATTCCTTGTTTAAAGTTTATTTAAATGTAGTTGTATATGCATGTTTTTCGTTCAAGTTGTAATAGTGTATGTGTTTATTTACATTTTTGTGTAATATTCATTTCTCTACATTTTACATATGTTGTTTTTGTTATTATTGCTGGCGTTGTAACTGTACACGTGCATTTTGTTTTTGTTATTATGCTCACAAATCCCGCTACTACAAGTCGTAAACTCTAAATATTGTTTACACACGTTTGTTTTGTTGGTGTTAATGGATAAAAGCTTTAGTACAAGTAGCATGTGTTTAGTAAAAGCTTTTTGATTATGGTACTAAATGGATTGCCAACATCAAGAGAAACTTGCAAAAATGCTGATAGTAATACGATATCTGCTGTCACCATTATTGGCGAATGCCGAAACTTTGCAGATTCTTAAGGGGTAAAGTCTAGTTAGTTTAGTCAATTGTCTAGTCTATAGTCTATTAAAAAGTCTAGTCTACAGTCTAGAGTATTCTATAGTCTAGTCTATAGCCCAGTCTATAGTCTAGTCTATAGTCTAGTCTATAGTCTAGTCTATAGTCTAGTCTATAGTCTAGTCTATAGTCTAGTCTATAGTCTAGTCTATAGTCTAGTCTATAGTCTAGTCTATAGTCTAGTCTATAGTCTAGTCTATAGTCTAGTCTATAGTCTAGTCTATAGTCTAGTCTATAGTATAGTCTATAGTCTAGTCCATAGTCTAGTCTATAGTCTAGTCTATAGTCTAGAAAACAATAAAATACATTTACCTAACACAATTTAACTTAAAAATTTATAGATCTGATAAATTTCTTGGAAAATATTATCACATATGTACTTTTTCCTAGCATATACCCTTAGTTTTGAAATATATTGGCAACTCTTAATATACTCTTTAATTTTGAATTGCATAAGTCATTGCCAATGACATCGGAAAAGCTCCCTCACGCTCCATATTCCATTGTTGTTGCTCATTATTCTTTTAGTACCAAAATACTATTTAAACTCACACACATTAATAAAGTACGTCAGCAAGGTAACAACAATCCAAAAAAAAAACTCACTCAAATTTTTCACATACAAGTGAATAAACAAGTCGCTTTTTAAAAAAGCCGTACGCAACAACATTATCCAAAAATGAACGAATACTACAACAATTTTTGGCGGGATTATGGAAAAAACTCTCAAATTAAATAATCAAAACAAAACATGAAAAATTTAAAAGGACTTTTCTATGAATAAACAAGAAATAGCAACAACGTGTATCCTTGATAAATACAAACTGAACAGAGCGATGACATTGTTTTTGGAAATTCACACGTTCTCTGTTTTTAGAAGACACAAAATAAAGTGAAAACAGTAATAAATTGGATTTAATATTTTTTCTTCTTGTTTTTTCTTATTCTAGACAGAATACGTGTCTTTTGATAAACTTTTATTTGTGCGAGTGGAGACAACTCCTAACATGAGACTGTGTTTATAGATTGTTATTATTGTTGTGGTACAATTTAATCCTTATTTTCTTACCTTTATGCATGATTAAAGTTTTAAAAATTTTAACAAGAATTTGACAGGTGGAATGATACGTGTTGCCTTTGTGTGAAATTTAAGTTTTTGTAACTGCTATTACTTACACACGTGTAGCAGTATGATAAAATGTATATATAAATGTTTTTATGTTGCATAAAAGAGTAGGTCTTTTTAGAAATAGGATGCTTTATTACTACGACACTTGATGTTTCCTTTCATATCCTTGGAGACATGACACTTTTCCAATATTCATTCTGTGTAAAAAAACTGTCATCGTCTGTGTCCTTTATGCTTTATTTCTTATTTCCTCATGTTATTCATATGAACGGTAACTTTGTTGGTCGTCGTAAATTAAAAACATTAAATTAAATTGATTTTATGGTTTCTTTAGTACTTTAAATATTTAATACCTTTGGTAAATGGTTTTAACCGTAAAACATACTATGTACAATTGTAAAGGTGATTTTAGCAAATTTTAGTTGGCTAAAAAAAACAAAGTTTTTTGGTAATATTATTGTGAGAATTGAACTGGAACTGAACTACAACTGAACTAGAACTGAACTAGAACTGAACTAGAACTGAACTAGAACTGAACTAGAACTGAACTAGAACTGAACTAGAACTGAACTAGAACTGAACTAGAACTGAACTAGAACTGAACTAGAACTGAACTAGAACTGAACTAGAACTGAACTAGAACTGAACTAGAACTGAACTAGAACTGAACTAGAACTGAACTAGAACTGAACTAGAACTGAATTAGAACTGACAACGCAACATTGTCAACAATTCGTTGTCGCAATATAAAATTTATACACATCCTTTGTCTAAAAGTTAACAATCGTCGTAAGCTCTCTGTTGACAATGGATTGTGAGCTTACCACGTTTGTTTATTTTTAAACGTTGCATTGACAACATTACATGGTGTTGTCGTACGTGTGTACATATGTATATATGTATATACTTGAGAACGGATGTTATCAAAAAATTGGGTGTCGATTGAGATATTCCTCTATTTAGAACAAAAATCATTATTCTTTTATATTTCGTACTGTCTTAATCTTGTAATGATTTTTAACTTAATTAAATTAATGTAAGACTATTTTAATTTTATTAAAGTGTCTACATTGATGACTAATAACAATTTTAATGCAGATTATTTATAACACCTGTCATCAATGTGCTTCTTCACTCACCGTAAATGTTTGTGAATCAAACCATTCATTACAAAATAAACAGGAAGATTTTTCATATTTCACAATTGTTGTTGAACCGGAAGTGGACGGTTGTTGTATTCGTTCACCGTTATTAAAGTTTGAACCATTCATCATTAAAAAATAAAACGTTTTAAAAACTTCAATATTTGCACTTTGTTTTAAAAACTTTCAATATTTGCACTTTGTTTAGCAAATAAACAAAAATAAATGGTCAAAACAAAATATTGATATATTATCAGAATATTAGTTATGAACAAATGTTTTATAATTGGTGTACTTTATTTGATTTGTTTTAAATTTGATAAAATTTGTGACAAAAATTTGGTTAAATATGTATTTCACTACTTTTTTTTACTAAATTCACTTAATTTAATTTTTCCTTTATAAATTTCTTCAATTACTCTTAAAACTTTGATTTGTCTTTATAACACTTTAATTAACTTTTAAATTTCTTTTACACATTCTTGTGCATAATAATGGGTGTAAATAAAGTGTGTATTTCATTAATTGAAAATTGTTTTTTCGTTCTCTTTTGCTTTTTTAATCAAAACAATTTAATAATATTGACTTTAAATAAAATTCGTGAAAAAAGTACTTCGACAAGTGCGAGCAAATAGCGACTAAATTCGAAATTAACACAGAAAAAACTAAATGAAATTAATCGGTATCAGTTTATTTTCATATCATTTTCATTGTAACGACAACGATTGCTTTTTCTGTTATCAGTTGCAGAACGAATGAAAAACGAATGAACAATAATAAAAAATATATATATTAAATACTTTTTTAATACATATGATAATGGATCCCCAATATTAAAGAGCACACAATAATAGTAGTCGGAAAGATGTGGCAAATTGAGATCTAAAAGTAGGTGTATGTGAAACCAAAAAATTTAGATAAGAAAAGAGAGCCAGAAGCGACTGAAGTTGAAGAGAGAATTTGTTCATTGTGTTGATAAATCGGGGAATATTAATTAACATATAAAATATTTTGTATGCAAATTTATACGTACTTTTTAAAATATTTTACTGAACCGACCGATTTTTTCTCAATGTACTTCTTAAATAAATAACAGTTTTTAACCTAAGGTTATGCGTTAATTGATTTTGGCATTTTGCGCACAATGTGTAAAAACAAAAATATTCTCTTAGCTTTGGTTGACTTCTAGTTCAGTTGTAGTTTAGTTCCAGTTCTAGTTTAGTTCTCGTTCAGCTCTAGTTCAGTTCTAGTTCAGTTCTAGTTCAGTTCTAGTTCAGTTCTAGTTCAGTTCTAGTTCAGTTCTAGTTCAGTTCTAGTTCAGTTCTAGTTCAGTTCTAGTTCAGTTCTAGTTCAGTTCTAGTTCAGTTCTAGTTCAGTTCTAGTTCAGTTCTACTTCAGTTCTAGTTCAGTTCTAGTTCAGTTCTAGTTCAGTTCAAGTTCAGTTCTAGTTCAGTTCAAGTTTAGTTCTAGTTATATAAAAGGTATTTATGTTGAATTTCATCAAGATATTAATGTAATTAAGAGCGTATTATAATTAAAGTCATTCGTCGAAGGAGGGTTTGCATGGGAATTAGGGTTCTCATTGGTTATTAAGATAACGAATAATGAAGGAAATTAATCACTCACCTTTTCAGCACTTTACTTGTTGTAAACAATTTCATTTTACATATGTATATGCAAATATATGTACAGATGTATATGTGATTTATTCTAACAACATTTTATTTCTCCTTTCTTAAAGCTTTTTTTAACGATATGAACTTTATTTCCTCTTTATATTTTTCTGTTGTACTTAAAAGCTTATTTAAAACTATTTTGCTTCATTTTTTTCATTAAAAGCTTTTTCTTAAACCTTTTCTTTATTTTTATTTCTTTTTCGCAATTCCCCTTAACAAGGGACCAAGAATACAACCAACCATACACACTCACACACGCAAACACCATATAAACTAACGAATGGCCAAACTAAAGCAACACACCGACCGGCACAACATTTAAATTTTATTCAACAAAATTTAACTTATTTACTTTCAACTTTTTAACGATATTTTTATACACGAATATTAAACAACATTTAAACTAAATAATTATGTAAAAATATTTGCAATTTATTAACTTTTAATGCGATTTATTAATTAATTAAACGAACGCAAATTACCGAACAACCGAACACTTCAGAATTCTCGAAAAAACTAAAAGAAATTGCAAGTGACAGTTGCTGTTGTTGTCATTAGAAATCAAATGCATAACGTCGTGTGTGTTTGTTGTTATTTTCGAAGAGGGAGTAAGTGGGATAACGATAAAGTGCGTGAGTGGATTAAAAGGAAAGATATTATGGAGTAAAATGTATGGGGTGGTATGGGAAGTGGTAAGAAAGCATTATATATATAAAAAAAAATACACAACACACGTTGTATGCGTCAACGCGTTATATGCTGTTGAAATAAGTTAAAAATGTTATTTTCATTGTTAATTTACACACTGTAGTTTGTAACGCGTCTGCCACGGAAAGTTTAGCAACTTACAACATTTGACGCGTCAAGGGGAAGAGTTGTATTTGATTTTGTGTAGAATAATAATTAACAAAAATTTAATAGATTTTGCCAAAAATTAAAGAAAAATATTAAAGGAATAAACAAAAATTTTAAATTATGATTTTTAAAACAGGTATAGTCTTCAAAAACATCAAAAAGTAGATCGAAATGGCGCGTGGAATGTAACTTCAGTTCTAGTTATGTTTTACTTCAGCTCAGTTCTAGTTCAGTTCAAGTTAACTTCTAATTCAGATCTAGTTCAGTTCAAATTAACTTCTAATTCAGATCTAGTTCACTTCTTGTTCTGGGTAGAACAATAGTCTACTTCGGAAATATGCCAAACGTCTATTGAAGTACAGGAGATACCCTTTTTTATATAAATTTAAGCACTTATATGTTGGTTAACGGATTTAGAAAGAAGAAGATTGGGCCATTTTAATCCTATATAAATATAGTGGACAAAAAACCTGAAGAAATGTATTAGCAAACATATTAATAAAGGAACTGTTCTATTAAGTAATGCAGTAATAAAGTTGTGTCTAATATATTACATAAATATGGACCGATCTGCATACAATTTCGTGAGAAGTTTTACATATGCTTATATTAAAGATATCTATGCTGAATTTCATTTAAATTTTAATGTAATTAAAAACATTGTAATTAAATAAATTCGTCGAAGGACGGTTTGCATGGGGACTAGGATTCTCATTGGTTATAGAAATAACGAATAATGAAGACAATTAATCACTCACCTTTTCAGCACTTGTTTACTTTCTGTAAACAATTTTATTTTATATGCAAATATATACATATGTGATTTAGTCTAACAAACTTTTTATTTCTCCTCTATTTCCTCTTTATATTTTTCTGTTGCACTTAAAAGCTTATTTAAAACTATTTTGCCTCATTTTTTTCATTAAAAGCTTTTGCTTAAACCTTTTCTTTATTTTCATTCTTTTTACTTCTTTTTCGCAATTCCCCTTAACAAGGGACCAAGAAAACAACCAACTATACACACTCACACACGCAAACACCATATAAACTAACGAATGGCCAAACTAAAGCAACACACCGACCGGCACAAAATTGAAATTTTATTCAACAAAATTTAACTTATTTACTTGCAACTTTTTAACGATATTTTTACACACGAATATTAAACAACATTTAAACTAAATAATTATGTAAAAATATTTGCAATTTATTAACTTTTAATACGATTTATTAATTAAATAAACGAACGCGAATTACCGAACAACCGAACACTTCAGAATTCTCGAAAAAACTAAAGCAAATTCAAGTGACAGTTATTGTTGTTGTTGTCATTACAAATCAAATGCATAAAGTCATGTGTGTTTGTTGTTATTTTCGAAGAGGGACTAAGTGGGATAACGATAAAGTGCGTGTGTGGATTAAAAGGAAAGAGATTATGGAGTAAAAAGTATGGGGTGGTATGGGGAGTGGTAAGAAAGCTTTATATATAAATGTGAAAATACACAACACACGTTGTATGCGTCAACGCGTTATAGGCTGTTGAAATAAGTTAAAACTGTTATTTTCATTGTCAATTTACACACTGTAGTTTGTAACGCGTCTGCCACGGAAAGTTTAGCAACTTACAACATTTGACGCGTCAAGGGGAAGAGTTGTATTTGATTTTGTGTAGAATAATAATTAACAAAAAGTTAATTATTATTCTACACAAAAATAAAAATTTTAAATTATGATCTTAAAAACAGCTATAGTCTTCAAAAACATCAAAAAGTAGATCGAAATGGCGCGTGGAATGTAACTTCAGTTCTAGTTATGTTTTATTTCAGTTCAGTTCTAGTTCTAATTCAGTTCTAGTTCAGTTCTAGTTCAGTTCTAGTTCAGTTCTAGTTCAGTTCTAGTTCAGTTGTAGTTCAGTTCTAGTTCAGTTCTAATTCAGTTCTAATTCAGTTCTAATTCAGTTCTAATTCAGTTCTAGTTCAGTTCTAGTTCAGTTCTAGTTCAGTTCTAGTTCAGTTCTAGTTCTAGTTCAGTTCTAGTTCAGTTCTAGTTCAGTTCTAGTTCAGTTCTAGTTCAGTTCTAGTTCAGTTCTAGTTCAGTTCTAGTTCAGTTCTAGTTCAGTTCTAGTTCAGTTCTAGTTCAGTTCTAGTTCAGTTCTAGTTCAGTTCTAGTTCAGTTCTAGTTCAGTTCTAGTTCAGTTCTAGTTTAGTTCTAGTTCAGTTCTAGTTTAGTTCTAGTTCAGTTCTAGTTCAGTTCTAGTTCAGTTCTAGTTCAGTTCTAGTTCAGTTCTAGTTCAGTTCTAGTTCAGTTCTAGTTCAATTCTAGTTCAGTTCTAGTTCAGTTCTAGTTCAGTTCTAGTTCAGTTCTAGTTCAGTTCTAGTTCAGTTCTAGTTCAGTTCTAGTTCAGTTCTAGTTCAGTTCTAGTTCAGTTCTAGTTCAGTTCTAGTTCAGTTCTAGTTCAGTTCTAGTTCAGTTCTAGTTCAGTTCTAGTTCAGTTCTAGTTCAGTTCTAGTTCAGTTCTAGTTCAGTTCTAGTTCAGTTCTAGTTCAGTTCTAGTTCAGTTCTAGTTCAGTTCTAGTTCAGTTCTAGTTCAGTTCTAGTTCAGTTCTAGTTCAGTTCTAGTTCAGTTCTAGTTCAGTTCTAGTTCAGTTCTAGTTCAGTTCTAGTTCAGTTCTAGTAGTTCAGTTCTAGTTCAGTTCTAGTTCAGTTCTAGTTCAGTTCTAGTTCAATTCTAGTTCAGTTCTAGTTCAGTTCTAGTTCAGTTCTAGTTCAGTTCTAGTTCAGTTCTAGTTCAGTTCTAGTTCAGTTCTAGTTCAGTTATAGTTCAGTTCTAGTTCAGTTCTAGTTCAGTTCTAGTTCAGTTCTAGTTCAGTTCTAGTTCAGTTCAGTTCTAGTTCAGTTCTAGTTCTAGTTCAGTTCTAGTTCAGTTCTAGTTCAGTTCTAGTTCAGTTCTAGTTCAGTTCTAGTTCAGTTATAGTTCAGTTCTAGTTCAGTTCTAGTTCAGTTCTAGTTCAGTTCTAGTTCAGTTCTAGTTCAGTTCTAGTTCAGTTCTAGTTCAGTTCTAGTTCAGTTCTAGTTCAGTTCTAGTTCAGTTCTAGTTCAGTTCTAGTTCAGTTCTAGTTCAGTTCTAGTTCAGTTCTAGTTCAGTTCTAGTTCAGTTCTAGTTCAGTTCTAGTTCAGTTCTAGTTCAGTTCTAGTTCAGTTCTAGTTTAGTTCTAGTTCAGTTCTAGTTTAGTTCTAGTTCAGTTCTAGTTCAGTTCTAGTTCAGTTCGAGTTCAGTTCTAGTTCAGTTCTAGTTCAGTTCTAGTTCAGTTCTAGTTCAGTTCTAGTTCAGTTCTAGTTCAGTTCTAGTTCAGTTCTAGTTTAGTTCTAGTTCAGTTCTAGTTCAGTTCTAGTTCAGTTCTAGTTAAGTTTTAGTTCAGTTTTAGTTCAGTTCTAGTTCAGTTCTAGTTCAGTTCTAGTTCAGTTCTAGTTTAGTTCTAGTTCAGTTCTAGTTCAGTTCTAGTTCAGTTCTAGTTCAGTTCTAGTTCAGTTCTAGTTCAGTTCTAGTTCAGTTCTAGTTCAGTTCTAGTTTAGTTCTAGTTCAGTTCTAGTTCAGTTCTAGTTCAGTTCTAGTTCAGTTCTAGTTCAGTTCTAGTTCAGTTCTAGTTCAGTTCTAGTTCAGTTCTAGTTCAGTTCTAGTTCAGTTCTAGTTCAGTTCTAGTTCAGTTCTAGTTCAGTTCTAGTTCAGTTCTAGTTCCGTTCTAGTTCAGTTCTAGTTCAGTTCTAGTTCAGTTCTAGTTCAGTTCTAGTTCAGTTCTAGTTCAGTTCTAGTTCAGTTCTAGTTCAGTTCTAGTTCAGTTCTAGTTCAGTTCTAGTTCAGTTCTAGTTCAGTTCTAGTTCAGTTCTAGTTCAGTTCTAGTTCAGTTCTAGTTCAGTTCTAGTTCAGTTCTAGTTCAGTTCTAGTTCAGTTCTAGTTCAGTTCTAGTTCAGTTCTAGTTCAGTTCTAGTTCAGTTCTAGTTCAGTTCTAGTTCAGTTCTAGTTCAGTTCTAGTTCAGTTCTAGTTCAGTTCTAGTTCAGTTCTAGTTCAGTTCTAGTTCAGTTCTAGTTCAGTTCTAGTTCAGTTCTAGTTCAGTTCTAGTTCAGTTCTAGTTCAGTTCTAGTTCAGTTCTAGTTCAGTTCTAGTTCAGTTCTATTTCAGTTCTACTTCAGTTCTAGTTCAGTTCTAGTTCAGTTCTAGTTCAGTTCTAGTTCAGTTCTAGTTCAGTTCTAGTTCTGTTCTAGTTCAGTTCAAGTTCAGTTCTAGTTCAAGTTCATTTATAGTTTAGTTTTAGTTCAGTGAGTAATCCGAATGGTATTGAGATGTGCATATTGTATTATTGAGAATTAAAAACGCTAATTATAAACGACTTAAAACTTTCCCTAATCGATTTCTTATCAAAGTTGTTTAGAAACCCCACAATTGAGACTTTCACTTATAGTATTTTCAATATATTATGGTAACTATTTGATTAATTTGCTGTCTAAATTGTCCTTCACTTAAAAATAACGGTCAATGGGTTTCAAAGCTCTTTAATATTTCAATGTCAAAATGATTAATCAATATATTAAATATATTACATAATTTCGCCAAAAATAAAACCTTATAAGGGCCAACGTATACATTTTGTTTAAACATAAAAATACAATAACAACAATATTACGGTTGTTGTTATCAACAAACCCCCCAACTCATACCTTTGATAAGATAATGGGGGAATTTAAAAATATTCGCTTACACAAACACTTGTTGCTTTCGTTTAATAATAAACTTGAAAATATTTACTACTAATGTAATAATCATCATAAACATTATAAATTCTTTAGTGATTATGTTTTCTCTCTCAACTCCCAAAACACCCTCTAGGAACATCTAATACATTGTGGCCAAGTTTTAGAACAGTGTCCTAATAGTTGCAATGTATTTGTGCCACGCATACGTATGCGAGCCCATCTCAAAGAATGTCCACGCACCAAACGTAGAAGTGCCAGTTTGGAGAGAATAGATCAACAGGTCGATCAGCGAGTACAAGTGGTGGAGAATGAAATAAACACTTTGAGATCGGTGCTAAACGAAGAAATACGCCAGCGTTTGCATTTGATCACAGATGTGGGAAATTTACGAAAACAAAATCAAATACATGATGAATGGACTCATGCTACTGAGGAGAATATTAAATCTCTGCAGAAACGTTTGCAAGAGGAAAACTCTCAGCGTTGCTTTGAAGTCGAGCAGTGTCAGCAGGATTTTCGTTATTGTTATGATATCACACAGGTTTGTTTGAAGAAATTTATGGATTTTGAAAACAGATAAAAAGATAAAAAGATTCCTTTTCCCACAAAATTTAGGCCTTAAAAAGTGAAATTCAAAATGAGATAGATGATCTGGAAAAGCACATAAATCAAATGTCTTTAGAAGTGACACAACATCAAAATCTTTTAAATGACAATATAATGAAATTGGAAGAGACAGTGGTGCAGAATGAGAAAAATAATAGGTTTGTTAATGAAAGTGTAATGTCCTTAGAAATTTTTTTAACTGTTTATTCCATTCTTTCAGAGACAAATTTATAGAAATTGAAAAATTTCTACAAGAAATCAATGTGGACTTAAATACAAAGTTAGCTTCTAATGATGGTGGTAGTGCTGCCAAAAATGCTGCCCTCGATTTGGAGGTAAAAAGTATGAAACATATTGTTTGTGAAACTGAAGAACGTTGTGATAAATTGGAAAAGTTATTGCTTAAGACCGATCGTGATTTACATCATACAATGCAGTTGGTATCCGATTTAGAAAATCATATTGCCACCCAACAACGTTTGACTAGTTATATTAATTCTAGAGGTAAGAATATAGATTGTAGTTGATAAGATCTGATAATTTTGATAGGATCTTTAAAAGAGGGAATGATTATGTCAGGTAAGCATGAATTTTAGTGAAAATTTTACTGATTAGGGTTCTGAGGACGTGATTGAACATGATTTAATTACGCCAAAATGTCAATGTTGAGTTTTAACTCCCTTTTAGAGCGTTATAAACTGGACATCTTCTCAAGTCTGGGAATACTTATACTTTGGCAATATTAGTTTGAGAGTTTTAGAACATGTTGAAATTTTGATTAAAAATAGGTCTAATTCCAAAAAATCGAATTAAACTAACTGTACAAGATTGGTCCTTTCCGGGGCATGTGACCTGTTGAACTTCCCCCATCTTGGTGTAATTGCATACCAGGGAAAAGTAGTACTACCAATACCTCTAGTCTACCGGAACAGTAAACTGTTGTTATCAAATTCTTGGCCTTTCCTTCGAATGGTTTGACTTGAGGTCGAACTACAGAGTATTATAATCTGGTACCACGAGAACCTGTGGAGTTTCGTCTTGTCTTGTCCGATTATTAGAGAATTGCTTTCAAAATGATCGTGGTATATGTGGTTTAAACCCAAACTTGAATGACTGAGAAATATGCGGCGTTAAATAGTGATGGATGTAAGGCGTCTTATTCAAGTGATAGCATTGAATTCTCCATCCCTGTGCAGGTATATAAAGGTTTACCAGATTTGTCAAAGTTTGTGCTCTCTTTGAGTAAAAACTTGTCTTATTTGATGGATTCGGATGGAATACTTTTTACCGAATACATCTCACCAGAGTCCAACCTGACTGCGTGGTTGTAGATGAAAGTGATATTTATGCATCGCAGTAGTTACGAATCGGTCAGCAATGGTCAAAAAATTAGATAGCTCAAGTACTTGAGCAAAGTACTACTAACATGTGGGTCCAATGCACACAAAGGGTCGCTGGTGAGTCGTCTAACAAGCCCACTCTGTAGTTGTAAAAGTTTCACCACTTTACGTCCAATATTTTTATACACACCATTAAAAAAGCTGGGGGTATATTGATTTTGTCATTCCGTTTGTAACACATCGAAATATTGGACATAGACCCGTCTGTCCGTCCGTCTGTCTACTCATAACTTCAAAATTTTAAGTGGGCGAAAGTTGGAGTCCTCAAAGTTTGTATGTTTAACAAAATGGGCGGAATACCTATAGTGGGCGTGGCACCTACCATATGAGTAAAATATTAAATTTTAATATCTGAGAAAATATAAAAGAGTTAAATTTTGTCGGAATCAATTTAGTGTCAATATTATTATTAAATGAAAAATGGGACAGACGTTGCTTCTTCCATATGAATAAAATTTACAAAAATTCGTTTATCTGTGAAACTAATAAAGCCTCCTCCTTAAAATTTAAATATTTGAGGGAAATAGGGCGGACTTTCATCAGAGGGTCTCTGATCGGAGACACTGTTAGTGCTAAAATCCTTAAATTTTGCAAGAAGGACTTTGACTTCCATGTGAACATTTGGGTAATAAATTTAACATTTATTTGAAAATTTTTAGGAAAATTGGCGGACTTTTATAAGAGAGAGAGAGAGGATTTTTACCTTCCCTCCTGATACATGATCTTCTATTGTCCCAGGGACGAAACCTATTGAAAATGGTTGAGATCGGTTCATTATTTCACCTAGCCCCCATACAACTGAACCCCCAAATAGGGCTTGTAAACCTTGTAATCAAACTACAGGTCGCAATTTTGAAGATAATGCAATGAAATTTTATACATGATTTACTATTGTCCCAGGGGCGAAACCTATTGAAGATAATGCAATGAAATTTTATACATGATCTACTATGGTCCCAGGGACGAAACCTATTGAAAATGGTTGAGATCGGTTCATTATTTCACCTAGCCCCTATACAACTGCACCCCCGAATAGGGAGGGCTTGTATATCTTGTAATCAAACTACAGGTAGCAATTTTGGAGACAATTCAATGAAATTTGGCACATGATCTTTTATGGTACCGTAGACGAAGCCTATTGCCTATAAATGGTTAACATCGGTCCATTATTTCACCTAGCCCCCATAAAACTGATCCCACCGAATAGGGCTTTTTAGTTCATAATTATGTTTAATATTTTTGTATTTCGACAAAATGCTGCAAAACCAAGTTCTATACTAGCCTTGATGACCCTCATGAACTCTATAATTATAGGGCCTTATTTGACCCTAGCACCTACAAAAAGCCCCCTTCAAAATTTGACTGAAATTTTTATTCAAATGGCTTAAGTATATCTGGGGCAAGGTACAATTCAACGTAAATGTTTTATAATGAAAACTAAATCACATTTTACTTTTTGTGACATTTGCGGGGTATTATATGGTCGGCCTCGCCCGACTATGTTTTCCTACTTGTTGATTTACCTTGCTTTTAGGGTAGCAAATCTATTATATAGCTATTATCTTTGTATAATTTTTTTCTTTCTCTAAAGGTCACTTAATATGGCGGATAAAAGATTTCTCTAAAAAACTAGAAGAAGCTAAGCAGTATGATACCATCCTACACAGTGCCATGTTCTCCAATAAACCGTTTGGTTACTCTCTAAGAGTAAGTAACTCTCTCTCTCTCTCGTTTAATTCATATTATATTTGATTTACTCTCTTTTACAGCTTGATATCTATCTGAATGGCAAGGGCACATGGAAGGGACGTAATATGATTGCCTGTTTAAATGTTATAGCTGGAGAATATGATCCTTTACTTTCGTGGCCCTGTCGCCTGCAGGCTGAGGTAATAATACGTGATCAAACGTATCATAATCAAGCTGAAACCGAGGATTATATTAAAATTGTAAATGTACGCAAGAAAAGTGATGATTATATACAAACTAAACAATTTTTCCATATACCTCATGGTGTATTGTCTCAACGGAATTATGTTAAGAACGATTGTATGTTTGTGGAAGTGAAAATTTTGAAAAACTAAAGAAATTTTCAATAATTTTATTATATAGTAAGATATTGACATGTAGTTTCACGATGGAGAGGGAAAAGTGATTCTCGAAAGGGCTTTCTTTTCTTTCAGAAATGATATTGAATCAATTTTCCTTTGACATCGTGGGACTGTTAATCAGTTTTTAAAGCAATTTCCTAAGTACAGATTAGGTTTATTTATATTATAAAATACTTTTAAATTTATTATTTTTCAATATTTTTACTTTATTTATATAAATGTTTATTTTAGGAATAATAATAGTAATGGACAGTATTTAAAACAAAACAAAAGTATGACAAAAAATTAACAAAAAATATGTTAATGAGATTTTTCTTAAAATTCTTTAATTAATAAAGATTGTATTTTGTAAATTTAATTTTGAGATTTTTATAAAATTTAATTCTTTTTAGTGACATTTTAAATGCAGTTTCTGTCGAAGATTTTTGTGATTTAAATTAATTGTTTTAAACAATGTTTTTCTACAGTAATTGATGAACAAATTTAATTGATGAAACAAAAAAATTAATAGTTTGAATTTTAATTAAAACTATATTCGATTTTGAGAATAAGAATAAGTTGTATAATAATAAAAAAAAACTAATTTTATATTGTTTTTAACTTTTAATAAAAAAAATATTATTTAAAAAAAGTATATTGTAGTTCTCCTTTGCCCTATAACATTGCGCCAAAAGCCTTAAGAGTTGGAACGTTGTTCTCCAACTAAAGCATACAAGGCATGCTTGTAGTGACCCGATGTATCACCCTTAATCCAACTCTTCAAACTTTTGCCATACATACGCTCGAAAGCCACCTTAATATCAGCCATATCAATCTGAAATTTTGTTTTATAGAAGAAACATTAGAAATTTTCTTTACATCTTTTGAAATAATTTTAGATATTTACCTCGCATCTGGTTATAATTACACGAATCAATTGTTTATCATTGGTACCAATACCGGCCATACTCTTGTGCAAACGTGATGCAAAATATTCAGCCTTATTAGTGCAGCAACGATAAATTGCTATGAGACCTTCCATAATATCTCCCGAGAATTCTTTCTTAATAGCTTTCTCCAATGAATGTCCAGTCATGTGTTCGTACTCTTGGAAAATCTGTTAATGAATGAGCAATAATGAAATAATTTAAATTTTTTGAGTTATAAAATGAAATTTAAAGTGGTAACATTGCCTGTAGATCAAACCATCGTCTCAAGTCCAGACCATAGTCTATAGTCTAGTCTATAGTATAGTTTATGGCCTAGTCTAAAAACTAGTTAACAGTCTATTCTATAGTTTAGATTATAGTCTAGTCTATAATTTTAGTCTATGGTCTAGTCTATAGTCTAGTTTATGGTCTAGTCTGTAAACTAGTTAACAGTCTACTCTTTAGTTTAGTTTATAGTCTAGGCTATTGTCTAGTCTATAGTCTAGTCAATAGCCTATTCTATAGTATAATCTAGTGTATTCTAGTCTATAGTCTAGTCTATTCTAGTCTATAGTCTAGTCTATAGTCTAGTCTATAGTCTAGTCTGTAAACTAGTTAACAGTCTACTCTATAGTGTAGTTTAAAGTCCAGTCTATTGTCTAGTCTATAGTCTAGTCAATAGTCTAGTCAATAGTATAGTCTATAGTATAGTCTATAGTCAAGACTATAGTCTAGTCTATAGTCTAGTCAATAGTCTAGTCTATTGTCTAGTCTATAGTCTAGTCAATAGTCTAGTCTATAGTATAGTCTAGTCAATAGTCTAGTCTATAGTCTAGTCTATAATCTAGTCAATAGTCTAGTCTATAGTCTAGTCATTAGTCTAGTCAATAGTCTAGTCTATAGTCTAGTCTATAGTCTAGTCTATAGTCTAGTCTATAGTCAAGTCTGTAGTCTTGTCTATAGTCTAGTCTGTAAACTAGTTAACAGTCCAGTCTACAGTATTGTCTATAGTCTAGTCTATAGTATAGTCTATACTCTAGTCTGTAAACTAGTTAATGGTCTAGTATATTGTCTAGTCTAGAGTCTAGTCAATAAACTAGTCTATAGTCTAGTATATAGTCTAGTCTAAAGTCTAGTCTATAGTCTAGTATATAGTCTAAATTCTAGTCTATAGTATACTGTATACTGTATTCTATAGTCTAGTTTATAGTTTCGTCTATAGTTTAGTCCACAGTCTAGTCAATAGTCTAGTCTGTAGTGTAATATATAGCCTAGTCTAGTTAGTAGTCTAGTCTTGACTATAGTCCAGACGATAGTCTATTGTCCATACTATAGTCTATAGTCCACTCTATAGTTTGTAGTCCAGTCAATAGTCCAGACTATAGTCCAGTCTGTAGACCACACTATTGTCTATATATATATTTTATATAGTCCATATATTTTGATAGTCTAGGCTATAGTTTTTAGTCCAGGTTATTGTCTATGTAGTCTTAACTATATTTTATAATCCAGTCTATAATGGAGACTATAATCTATAGATCAATTCAGACTATAGTCTATAGTCCAGACAATAGTTTTAGAGTTCTTTAATTCTGACTATAGTCTATAGACAAGGCTACAGTATATGGTTAAAACAGCAGACCAGACAACAGTCTACAATTCTGTTTATATTTTTAGTCCAGAATAGTTCAGACTAGAGTCTTTACTTCAGTCTCTAGTCCGGAATATATTGGGTCGAAAACTACAGTCCCAAAAAACTAATACTCACCAATTTCAATTGTTGATAATTGCGCTGACACAAGATCATATTAAACATGCTCTCATCGGTGCCCACACGCAATTCACCAGCCTTTAGCAATTCACGAGCATCAGCCTGAGCAGCAGCTTGATCAGTGTGACCACTTTCATCACGAGCAGCGGTACAAAGAGAAACCAATAAACGTTTAAAGTTACCAGATGTTTCAGATTTCAATTCAGACTCCAAATGGGCACCATATACTAAGAAAAAACAACAAAAATATTAATTAAAAAAAACTTTAATTTTTCTCGTAAATCCTAAAAACTTACATCTTAAATACTGATTTTTAATGGTATGAATTTCATGATTCGATAAAGTACATAAAATTTCAATTAATACATCTTCATCGGTACCCAGACCAGCCATGGCATCATTCAATTCACAACAATAATAATCGACAATGGGACGCAAAAGTCCCACGAGAAGTTTTTCAAAATTGCCACTAGTTTCGGATTTGATGTCTTCGATAAGGTCTTTGCCAAAATGTGTTTTATATTGACGTTGGATTTCCTGTTGGAGAATAGTAAAATATTTTTACAAAAATACCGTTATTTAGCTGAGTTAAGAACCTTTAATATAGTTTTTTTCATAAAAAGCTTTTTAAAGCTTTATATATGTATTATTTGAAGTTTTTATCTGAACTGTTGTTTTTGTAACGTTAAAGTGTTTACACTTACCTGTCTTTGTTCATTAGAACGTCTGCATATGATATTGATTAGGGCATCTTCATCGGTACCGAAACCTTTCATGGCCTTACGCAAATCATGGGCATCTTTAACGGGATCAAAATTTTGAGCAGGGAAAACGGTTGGTGTGCCCTTTAAAATAAAAATGCATAAAATCGTTAATTAAAATGTTCTTTACATAATAAAGTTTAATAAAATTTGTAAAAGCTCGGATATTTCTAATGAGGTTTATTACTAATAAATTTATTACGAATGTCATTATTAACAATAATTTAATTACTTAATTTCATAAAACCTGATCTAGCGTCAATCAAAATAACATTAATATATAGGGAAACTAAGCTACAAGTACTTAGACAATTTAATGGATAGTTGGATTATATATTAATATAATATGTTTGATTGAATACTAGGGAAATATTTATCCTAAAATCAGTATAGTCAATATTACATAAAAACAAATTCTATCCACACTCACTATGGATGAATTTAGTTGAAAGTTAAAATTGTTAAAGATCAGCAAAAGTTAATAACTTGGTCTTCTCCATTTTTAAACTGTCAAAAAAGTTAAAGTAGTAATCAAAATCATTAAAATATTAACATATAATACATTAAAAAAAATTGTTCATTATATGAATTCATTACGATATAACAAATGAACGATAAATTCCGAGATATAAAACTATATATGATTATAGTTTAGTCTATAGTTCAGTCTATAGTCTAGTATATAGTTTAGTTTATAGTCCAGTCTATAGTCTAGTATAAAGTATAGTCTATAGTCTTGTCTAGCCTATAGTCTAGTTCATAGTCTAGTCTATAGTCTAGAATAAAGTCTAGTCTATAGTCTAGTCTATAGTCTAGTCTATAGTCTAGTCTATAGTCTAGTCTATAGTCTAGTCTATAGTCTAGTCTATAGTCTAGTCTAGTCTATAGTC
>NC_060951.1:31342259-31345863 GCF_022045245.1 Lucilia cuprina
AATAGATAGAAAGATAGATAGATAGATAGATAGATAGATAGATAGATAGATAGATAGATAGATAGATAGATAGATAGATAGATAGATAGATAGATAGATAGACAGATACGATCTACAATTAGATCCCACAGACGCGATGTATACCTTTTCTGTTATTATTTTCATTCTATATTCCGTTTGATTTCTACTGAGTACTTGCAGTTCAACAAATTGTTTGAAAACTTTGTAGGGCCCGATCATTTACCTCGTTTCCGCATAAAAAAGGTTCAACTATCACCAACGCAAATTGATTTTGTCATTTCTTTTGTAATACGACGAAATATTGATCATATACCCCTTAAAGTCTTGGGTCAAGCATTGTCCGTCCATCTGTTTTAATCACGATAGAGACCACACAAGAGTATTTATACATAGATATCATATATTGATAAGGTTTGCTTGATATTAAAAACGTCGGTCCACGTTTTCTCATAGCCCCCATACAACAGCTTTAGCTGTCATAACTTGTTGAAGTATACTAGTATAACAATGAAATTCTACATAAAGAAGTCACATGTAAACTAAATTTTTTTAATTAAAATTTATGAGGATCGGTATAAAATTGATCCTATTCTTCGTAAAAGGTTCCCTTCAGAAAATGAATTTAACATTCATTACTGGCTCAGAAATGGGAGTATAAAGATGAAATCCGATATAAAAAGTTTTGTATGAGGACCGATCTATAATTGACCCTATCACTATATATTACTGATTCAGAAATTACAGTACAGTCTCTACCACCTTTCCTAAAGATCATCTATATTTGACTTCGTTTAAATTTCCCTTCAGAAAATGAATTGAATACTGGAAATGAAATGATTACTGGAAAGTTTTGTAAAAACTGAATCAACTGAAACTGTTCGAAATTGTAAAATGTCTTATTCAAATAATTTCCTTTAGTGGTCCAATATCGCCATCGATATTAATTTCAACTTTAACAACTACCTTAACTCCTTCATTTTTTTTTGCAAGACAACAATCATATTGCCACTTCAGATCAAACATCACAATTTTCGGAATAATTTAGTGCCAGCTTATTGTGTTATTCATTACAAATAATTGTCTTTTGCTGTATTTACGAATTATTTCATTGTAACGAAATTTGTGATTGTTTGGATATTCTTCTTGTTATTTATAGGGATCCGGTATGCCACAACCACACGCCACATCTACAGGTTATAATACGAATAATCAACATAGCGGTATGCCAGCTGGTGTGCCATTCGGTGCTGGCTGGATAGCACCAACACAGCATCCACATCAGCAACAACAGCAACAACAACAATCGAATTTACACTATCAAACAAATTCAGCTCCCTATCCTACTCATAACTCTGCTCCATATCCAACACACAATGGTGCTGGTGGAGCTCCTTATCCCACCGCATCACCTTATCCACATACTGCACCCTATCCCTCCAATCAACCACCTTATCCACCAAGTGGTAATCAAGGTGCTCCATATCCTGGTTCATCTTATCCTCACAATCCACAACAGGCTGCATATCCTCCGGTAGCCCCCTCATCATCATCACACTATCATAATCCACAATATGCCACTCCCATTAATACATCGAATCATCCAACATCGTATAATCCACAACATGGTTATACACCCATACGTACTTCATGTGGCCTCGAATCACCAGCTGGCAATATTCAACACTGTTTTGAAGAATTGGCTCAAAGACAAGGTCATCCCATACATCATCATTCTATGCCACGCAAAGAGGTTAGTTAGACAGACACCTTGATAAATCAAAAAAGGCCAACAGTTATGGTTTCATGGGCCTCATTTTGTAAAACCCAAATTAAGTTAAAACAAAAAAATGTATTTCGAAATGTTAAGTTTTACTAAACAAGGCTCTTTAATCTAGACGATCATTTAAATGATCGTCTCGAAATTATTTCTTTATTTATATAAATATTTTAATATTTATTTATTTGTTATATAAAAGTTGGGGTTTTCATCGGAATTTTTATACGATGAAGATAGTTATGTTGAAATTTCTGAAAATCAATATTATGCTGCTAATGATAATAATGATCTAGCGGATGAGGATGTATGTATTTAAATCTATTGTTTCTATCTTTTGTAAAAAAAATGCTCGAAACTATGAAAAACTGTATACGAAAATGAATTTGCTTGCTTATGAATTTGCCTGCTAGTTTTTAAATTTAATTTAATATAATTGTTGTATAATTATATTGTACTAAAAAAGTCCATTACCGCTGCAATTATCTTATACTTATAGTCATGTGTATAAACTAATTTTTTATAGGAGAAAATGTACAACTTTTAATGAGTGGTGGGAGGAGATGTATATTAATTATTTTATTAAAATAGCATTGCTGTGTACTCCGTTATTGACTAAATATGTAGATTTTTTAATATAAAATTATCTGAATAATAAAATTTCTTTAGACTATAAACTAGACTATAGCCTAGACTAAAGACAAGACTACAGACTATGCTAGACTATAAACCATACTATAAACTAGACTATAGACTAGGCTGTAGACTAGATTCTAGTCTAGCCTATAGACTAGACTTTAGACTAGACTTTAGACTAGACTATAAACTAGACTATGGACTAGGCTTTAGACTAGATTATAGACTAAACTATAGACTAGACTATAGACTAGACTATAGACTAGACTATAAACTGGACTTTAGACTAGACTACAGACTAGGCTATAGGCTAGACTATAGAATACACTACAGACCAGACTATAGACTAGCCAATTGACTAGACTATTGACTAGGCTATAGACTAAACTATAGACTACCTTATAGACTAGACTATTGACTAGACTATAGACTAGACTAAAGAGACTATAGTCTGGACTATAGACTAGACTATAGATAAGACTTTAGACTAGACTATATTATAGACTAAGACTAGACTATAAACTTGATTATAGACTAGACTCTAGATTAGACTATAGACTAGACTATTGACTAGTCCATGGACTAAACTGTGGACTATACTACAGACTAGACTAGACTCTAGTCTAGCCTATAGACTAGACTTTAGACTAGACTATAAACTAGACTATGGACTAGGCTTTAGACTAGACTATAGACTAAACTATAGACTAGACTATAGACTAGACTATAAACTGGACTATAGACTAGACTACAGACTAGGCTATAGGCTAGACTATAGAATACACTACAGACCAGACTATAGACTAGATTTTAACTAGACTATTGACTAGGCTATAGACTAAACTATAGACTACCCTATAGCCTAGACTATTGACTAGACTATAGACTAGACTAAAGATAAGACTTTAGACTAGACTATATTATAGACTAAGACTAGACTATAAACTTGATTATAGACTTTAGACTTAACTTTAGACTAGACTTTAACTAGACTTTAGACTAGACAATAGACTTGACTATAGAGTACACTACAGACTATACTTTTGACTAGACATAAACTAGACCGTAGACTAGACTATACACTAGACTATAGACTAGACTATAGACTAGACTATAGACTAGACTATAGACTAGACTATAGACTAGACTATAGACTAGACTATAGACTAGACT
>NC_060951.1:31345963-31369658 GCF_022045245.1 Lucilia cuprina
TCTATCTATCTATCTATCTATCTATCTATCTATCTATCTATCTATCTATCTATCTATCTATCTATCTATCTATCTATCTATCTATCTATCTATCTATCTATCTTATGTTGAATATCATAACCATGCCTTTTGTAGAAGTTTTTAAAAAGGAAATATGTACATGAATGTTTAACCCACAATGATTTAATTTCGTAATGCATGCCATAAACTGATATGATGATTCACCTCTAAAAACTTTTTAAATGCGTTTTATATTAGATTTAAAAAAACAACATTAAAATATAATAAATATAATCCATAACAATTACTGATTAACCATTTGAAGTAAATAAAACATTTATCAGCCACTTTGCCACACCACATCATAATTTTGATATTTTTAATAAAACCGCGCATAGAAATAAAATAACTTAAATATTTTCACTAGAAATAATATTATAATTTAAAAATAAAATTGAGTACATTTATGTTTTGTTTTAATAACAATAAAATAAACAAGACACACATGCGTTTAGAGAATAAATATTTTGATAGGTGTTTTTTAATAAAATGAAAATATTAAAATTTTATTTTCATTAGATTTTGCAAAATTTTTAACAAAAAATTGTTAGTAAGATTAACACACACATGCTGTTTAATATATATTTTTGTAAATTTTTTAAATTTTTTTTAAATTAAAAAAAATACTTACAAATGGATACATTTTGCTGCTGTAGAGTTTTGTAGTAAATATAAGGCTTTTAGCAAAGAGTTAATTCTTTTAAAATCTGCAAAGATAAAAAACACAAAACAAATATTTTAATTGTTTATTAATAAATTGCTTTTAAATTGTTTTGTATTGATAAAAAGAAAACAAGTAGTTTTAAATAAATATCTTATCAATTTTTATTAAAAAAATCATTAAGGGTAATCACAGTTTACAGAAATTTTTTAATTGTAATCTTTTTTTTAATTTCAAGACTTTTTCCATTCCCTTAATACCCCTTATTGTCTTATAGTTTGTTCACATTTAATATTTTGGCACACTTGTCTATTTTTTTCATTCCCCTTCCCTTCCCTGTCCTCTTTGTTCAGTAAATTTTACCGCAGTATACATTATATATACACTCTGTTAAAGACCCAACAATTTGTATCTCATTTCTGGCGATACACACTTGTCTGCATTTAAACGTTTATTGTAGTTATTTCGATATGTCGTTCGTAGCACAAGTATGCAGTGACGTCATGCCATTTTTATTGACAAAGTCAAAGCAAATATTGAAAGAAAATTGTGAAATGTGGAAATGGAATAAAGCGGTAAATTGTATATAGTTTATGGTGGTATTAAAGAAAAACTAACAAGTTTTCTTTTTTTTTTGTTTAAGTGCACATTTTTTGCTATAAATATCAATGAACTTGTTTCTGGCGTGCTAAACAAAGGGGAAGTATGCTACTAGAGAAATTTGATTTACGATAAATTTTCGTTTAAAGAAAATTTACAATTAATTTTCTTTTAATAGAAAATTGTTCATAAATTTACTTTTTGCAGAAATTTTAACAATAAATTTCGTTGTTAAAGAGAAAATTTTACAAAAAAAAATTTATTTTAAAGAAAATTTCCAGCCAATTTTCTTTTCTAGAGAAAAAGTTCATCAAATTTTCTATTCCAGGGAAATTTTCTGAAAATTTCCTTTAAATAGAGAAAGTTTTCAAAAAAAAAATTTCTTTTCTAAAGACAATTTACTGCCAATTTTCTTTACTAGAGAAGTTTCTTCATAAATTTTCTTTTTTATAGAAAATTTAAAAAAACTCTTTTACTAAATAAAATTTTCAATAAATTCAAATTTCTATAAAAATTTCCGATACATTTTCTTTACTAGAGAAATTTTTTCAATAAAATTTCTTTCAGATAAACAATTTCTAAATAAATTTTCTTTTTAATAGACAATTTCTTTAACTTTATTTTTATATAGAAAATTTTCCATAAATTTTGTTTTCTATAAAAATTTCTGATAAATTTTCTATACTAGAGAAATTATTCAATAAATTTTCTTTTTGATAGAAAATTTCATAATAAATTTTCTTTTTCATACAAAATTTCTCAATAAATTTTCTTTTCTAGAGAAAATTTACAAATATTATTTTTAGAGAAAATTAAAAAAGTGTCTTTTCCAGAAAAACTTGTTCATGAATTTTCTATTATATAGAAAATTTTCAATAAATTTTTTTTTTACGGAAAAATATTTTCAATAAATTTTTCTTCTTATAGGAAAATAAAGAAAACTTCTATAAAGAAGATTTTTCTTTTCTATAGAAAACTTTCAACCAGTTTTATTTTGTAGAAAAAATTTTCAATACATTTTATATACTTTTTTAGAAAAATTTGATTTTTTTTTAGAAAAAATTGTCCATAAATTTTCTTTTCTATAGAAAATTTTCAATAAATTTTTCTATCTACAGAAATATTTTTAAATAAATTTTTCTTTTCTCTAGAAAATTTCCAATCAATTTTATTTTGTAGAAAAACATTTTCAATAAATTTTCATTTCTATAGAAAATTTTTCAATAAATTTTCTTTTCTAGAGAAAATTTCTAAAAAAAAAATTTATCTTTTACAGAAAATTAAAAAAAAAAAATATTTTCTAAAGAAAATTAAAAGAAAAAAAAATTTTTTTCTAGAAAAAATTGTCCATGAATTTTCTATAGAAAATTTTCAATAATTTTTCCCTTCCATAGAAAATTTTCCATAATTTTTCTTTTCTAGAGAAAATTTTAAATAAATTTTTTTATAAAAAAAAATTTTTCAATCAATTTTTTTTTTACAGAAAATTAAAAAAAATTCTCTTCTAGAAAAAATTTTGAATGAATTTCCTTTTCTATATAAAGTTTTTTTTACAGAAAATTAAAAAAAATTTCCTTCTAGAAAAAATTTTGAATGAATTTCCTTTTCTATATAAAGTTTTTAATACATTTTCTTTTCTATAGAAAATTATCTTTTGTTGAAAGAATTTTTAAAAATTTTTAAAAATTTTAAAAAATTAAAAAAATTAACAAAATATCGTTTTAATTTACTTTAAAAATTTGTCAACAAATTTTCTTTTCTAAACCAAATTTTTTATAATAAAGAAAATTTTTTCTGTAAAAATATTTCCATAAATTTTCTACTCTAGAGAAAATTTTCCATAAATTTTCTACTCTAGAGAAAATTTTCCATAAATTTTCTCTTTTAGAGAAAGTTTTCAATAAATTTTCTTTTTCAGCGAAAATTTTCGTTTTTAACAAATTTTATTTTTATATAGAAAATTTTAAATAAATTTCATTTTTATAGAAATTTGTTTAATAATGCTAATTATTTTGAAATAGTTCTATTCCATGAGGATACCATGTGTTTCGTAGTAACTAAACTTTTGAAATTAGCAGAAAAAACAGGAAATCTAGTTATTTTTTATTAGAAACTAGAAAAAATCTTTAAAAACTTGTTTGACAATATTTAAACAATTCATTGCAGAAAACAAGAAACAGATCAATTAAAACAATTGCGATCAAAATTATCAAAATATTAATCTCTTGCTGTAAAAATTGATTTTAATGTCTTTCGACATTTTGGCAAAATATCAAGCAACATGTGTTTGTTTTTTGTGCTATTTTTTTTTTAAATTAAATGAAAAACACACAACTAGAAAACAACTAAATCGCTTAAACACCCAAAAACAATTTCAAAATATTTGCCACTAAATGTCTGGTTCAGCAAAATAGAAAATGCAATTCTTAGAAATTTCTATTTATTGTTGTTAATAAAATAAAAAAGAAAATTAATACTAAATAGATTTCAAATTGTAGCGCAATTATTGCTGCTGCGATGAACAACAATCATTAGAGAGATGAGATAAAAATATGCTATGACAACAGTTAAATTTCATGAAAAGATATAACGGTCATGTAACGTTATTAAGTGAATGTGATTCATTAAAGTGTGAATAAACTTTTTCTTAATTTCATCATAGCTGACGAGTATTAAGAAGAAAGAGAAGAAATAATTCTGAAATTTTTCATAAAAAAAGGAAATTTATCGTAAATTTTGCATAAAAATAAAATTTATCGTAAATTTTTTATAAAAAGAAATTCATTGTAAATTTTTTATACAAACAAAATTTATTGTAAATTTTTTATTAAAAGAAAATTTATCGTAAATTTTCTATACAAACAAAATTTATTGTAAATTTTTTATAAAAAGAAAATTTATCGTAAATTTTCTATAAAAAGAAAATTTATCGTAAATTTTCTATAAAAAGAAAATTTATCGTAAATTTTCTATAAAAAGAAATTTTATCGTAAATTTTCTATAACAGAAAATTTTTTGTAAATTTTCTATAAAAACAAAATTTATCGTAAATTTTCTATAAAAACAAAATTTATCGTAAATTTTCTATAAAAATAAAATTTATCGTAAATTTTATATAAAAACAAAATTTATCGTAAATTTTCTATAAAAACAAAATTTATCGTAAATTTTCTATAAAAAGAAAATTTATCGTAAATTTTCTATAAAAAGAAAATTTATCGTAAATTTTCTATAAAAAGAAAATTTATCGTAAATTTTCTATAAAAAGAAAATTTATCGTAAATTTTCTATAAAAAGAAAATTTATCGTAAATTTTCTATAAAAAGAAAATTTATCGTAAATTTTCTATAAAAAGAAAATTTACCGTAAATTTTCTATAAAAAGAAAATTTATTGTAAATTTTCCATAAAAAGAAAATTTATCGTAAATTTTCTATAAAAACAAAATTTATCGTAAATTTTCTATAAAAACAAAATTTATTGTAAATTTTCTATAAAAACAAAATTTATCGTAAATTTTCTATAAAAACAAAATTTATCGTAAATTTTCTATTAAAGCAAAATTTATCGTAAATTTTCTATAAAAACAAAATTTATTGTAAATTTTCTATAAAAGCAAAATTTATCGTAAATTTTCTATAAAAAGAAAATTTATCGTAAATTTTCTATAAAAAGAAAATTTATCGTAAATTTTCTATAAAAACAAAATTTATCGTAAATTTTCTATTAAAGCAAAATTTATCGTAAATTTTCTATAAAAACAAAATTTATTGTAAATTTTTTATAAAAGCAAAATTTATCGTAAATTTTCTATAAAAACAAAATTTATTGTAAATTTTCTATAAAAGCAAAATTTATCGTAAATTTTCTATAAAAAGAAAATTTATCGTAAATTTTCTATAAAAACAAAATTTATCGTAAATTTTCTATAAAAACAAAATTTATCGTAAATTTTCTATAAAAACAAAATTTATCGTAAATTTTCTATAAAAGCAAAATTTATCGTAAATTTTCTATAAAAACAAAATTTATTGTAAATTTTCTATAAAAGCAAAATTTATCGTAAATTTTTTATGAAAATTTGAAGAATTGCTTGAGTGCCTTTGCATTCTCCTTTCTGACATTCATAATAATTTCTAGTATTTATGAAAACAAGCCAAACAACCGAAACAAAATTTTATAAAAACCAGACACAAATCGTGAGTAATATGAACCAAATAATGGAAACAAACTGTATAAATACAAAAAACAAAAAAAAAAAATTACAAAACGTCATGAATGTTTTTAATACAAATTAAAACTACCGAGTATAAATAAATAAACTATGAGAACAAAGATTTTTAGTCTTAATAAAAATGTATAAAATAATTAACATGACGTGTTTTAATTATTAACTCATGTCAGCCAAAAATCACAAATAACTGAACACCAACTAGGTATATTTTCAAAAACCTGACAAAATTATGACGTGGTATTTGTTTAATGTACATGAGAGCAAAAAAAGGTCTGTAAAGTTTATTTTACACACCTTTGTTTGTATTTTTGAAGAATTAAAGAATTTATGGATTTATAAGAAACTTTTTTTTGGAGGGGAAGAGATAGTGACAGACGACAGACCTTGTGACGTTGTTGTTGCGAAATAAAACAATACAGAGTTAGAGAGTACATATGAAGTACAGAAGATGATGATGTAATCTTATGGATTTTCTTTTTTTGAAGCTACTTAAAGATGTTTCCAGCACTCGTGTTGTGTGTAATGATTTGTGAATGTCTACGTCTGTGATTTTAAGAGAGGAGGAGGGGTATAATTAATTAGTTTGTAAATTAAAAACTTTGTAGACACTTAATTAAACAATTTTTACTAGTAGAAATGTATTTGGCAGTTAAATAGCAGGAGATGAATGTTTGAAATTATAAATTAATTTCAATTAATATAAATCTTTGAAAAGAATTTCAAAATACAGAGCTATTTAGTACTCTGAACCGTTTACCTTAGATATATTCTTGGTCCAAGGAACATAAAACCATTTTAGCTTTCTCTCTCCATAAAGCGTTATAATGATTCTTTAATCATGATCATTTAGAGCTTTTTTATCGATCACAGTAGTAAAATTTTCTTTCTTGGTTTTCAATCCGATCAAGAAAAGATCTACGCCGATTAGCTCACCTTACTTTTTTTACCAGTTCTTGATTAGACAAAACTGAAGAAAAAGAGAGTTTATATCAATTTCCTCTTTTCTTAACCATGATCAAGTTTACAATCGGGGGTTACAATCCGAATTAGATCTGTGATGTTAGGCGATTAGCTCATCTTGGCTTTCAATTCGATCAAAAAAAGATCTACGCCGATTAGCTCACCTTACTTTTCCAACCATTTCTTGATTAGACAAGACTGAAGAAAAAGAGAGATTTAATTCATTTCATCTTTTCTTAACCATAATCAAGTTTACATTCGGGGGCTACAATCCGATTTAGAAGTGATCTGTGGCTATTAGCCGATTAAGAAGTGATCTGCATCTATGATCATGATAAGATCCGCCTCTATTTCGATTATGTGTAAATTTTATTCTCTCGCCGAGAAAAGCCAGAGCTGATGAAAGAGACAATCCATTTCACTCTTTACTTTACCATGATTAAGCTTCAAAGATTTATTTGCTTGGCTTTCAATCCGATCAATAAGTGATCTGATGTATATATTTACTTCTCGCACCGGGAATGACGATCATGTTTTCTTAGTCATGATTCGGCTAGAGTCGAAGCAACAATTTTCCCATTTCCCTCTTTTTAATCAGGATCAAGCATTTGAGATTTACTTTCGTGGCTTATAATCCGATCAAGAAGTGATCTGCATTAAGATGTGTCAATTTTGTCAAACTAGATCATCTCAGAAGTTATGTCAGCCGATTACAGCAGACCTTTTCCCAGACATTGAAGACTGATCTTGATAAATTAACACCGAAGACTGAGTCTGTTTTTTTACATTTCATTTTCCTTAATCATGATCAAGCTGGTAATCTTATAAAGAATTGATTAGCGTTCATTAGGCCCGCATATCATTTTCTCCCTCGCTTTATTTCTTTAATGATCATGATCAAGTTTAACGGTTTAAGATTTATTCTCTTAGTTTCCACTAAATTCCCAACAAGCAATTATAAACGATCGTCTTCGTATATATGTTCAAGCAGTACAGTTTAAGATCAGATCAAAACATTTCATGAATTTAAAATTCCCTCTCTCAGATGATGAAAGCTCGATCACAATAAACTAGAGCCATAAAAAGAGTCAGTTTTGCTCAATTTCCCTTTTCTTAATCATGATCAAGAGAGTTACTTCTGTGGTTTACAATAGAATCAAGGATTGATCTGCACCGATTTAAAGATGTGTAAATTTCGATCAGCAAACTCTCAGCATATTATTTAGCTCTCTCTGTTTCTTTTTCTAATAATACTAACTGTTTTTCTTTTAACCGATTGTGACTGAATCTCATAGTTCACACATACATAAATGTGATCAATTTTATGCGAAGATCGCGTTGACTTGGTGCTTGATCAAATAGTAATAGATAAAGATTTCAATGAAAATCTCTATGAATAATCTAATACAAAATATCTATATTATAAATCAGAGATTTAAAATAGACTTTAACCCCTAAAGATCATTTACTCTTAATCTTATTTGTTTCATGTTCAGACACATTAACCCTTAATTTTATAATATTTCAATATTTTTATTTTGTTATAAATATTTTTTAGTTTATTTTTTCACTCTTTACAATTCAAATTTACTTTTTATCATTCATCTAATTATAAACTTCCAATGAATTTGAATTGTTTATTGTAAAAATAACTGAAATAGGAGAAAAAGTATATATTGTATTTTATATTTGAATTGTTTGTAAATTACAAAAGTAAATAAATTTCAAACTCATACGATAATTAGTCGTCTCTCTACAAATTACTGACAAACACGAAACATCAATCATCTCTACAGTAAGGGAAGTAACATGGGGGAAGTACAATGACCATAATCAGGAAATAGAAAAAATTTCCACAACTGGAGAAACTAAAAAATTTAAATAAAACATGTGGACATTTTATATTAAACTAGCGCTATAAGAGCAACGATCAAATTCAAAGAACTTTATTTGACCCTGAAGTTTGTTTAAACAAATGTTTAGATATACTCGAACTTGTAGGTACACACATTAGACAAGATCTCTTATGAAACACATGAGAGAGTTATTTTACCCTACATCTAGAATAAATTATTTTAACAACTCTTCAAACAGATGTGACACTGTAGTGTAGTTCTCCATTAAAGATTAACTTAGCACATAAAGCTTACGGAACAGACGGGGAGAGTTTAGAAATATCATTTGATGTTAATAAGTTACCGACAAGAATCGGGTATCCTTTTAAAAGTTTATAGAAGAAATGGGGCGATTGATTTTCCTCTCTATTCTGGCAATAAACACAAGTGACGTTTCCATGAGCTAACGTCGATGCATCCGATAACCTTTCCATTTCCAAAAGGGAAAACGTAATATTCACGCCTGGTACTAAATTAACACCAAAGTGTTTAAAATTTTCCAATAACATCCGTTGTCAAAGTATATACATACGTACAACAAGCTGTTTTCAATAGCAAGCTTACCACGTTTGTTAACATTAAGACAACGGATGTGTATAAAATTTAGATTTCGACAACGAATTACTGCAAAGTTGACAACGTTAAAGAATATATTCCAATATTTTGGTTTTTTAAGGCGTCGTAAAACATTTTCCTTTATCTTCTATATGAGCTGAAGCCGCCCAGGTCTAACCTTTATTTCTTTGAATATGATAGAAAACGACAACAATTTCGATATATAGAAAAGTATAATTTGTTCTAATAAGATTTATTTATCGGAATTAGCAGCTGATTTTCAAGATACATTATACTTTAATCCGGATATTGGATATCAAGAATATATGAATATGCGAGAAATCTAATCCTAATCGCATCATTGGCAAATACAGTAAATGAGCAGTGAAATCAATATTACGATACTGTTTCCTAAAAATTCAACAGATATGTATCAGAGGAAATAGATACAGAATAAATCAGGGTTATTCAGATATAGCTTAACCTGTAAACTTATATGATTTTGTCGATTAAATTACAATCTCTATGTCAGGTGATCTAGGTGCTGATGCCATTGCCTTTCGGAAGTTAAACCAGAGAACATCAACGTGTTCTCTGTAAGTAAGAATGGGTCTTTGGCTTTTATAAAGGATTTGTACTTTGGTCCACCCATTATGTCTTTTGTTGCTGATATTTTCGCTCTCAGTTAGTTACAACAAGGGATTCTTAAGTTCATTCCGTGATTGATAAAGATCACCGTGAAACAAGACGACAAAGAATATTTTCATAAGATACTTCAACACTTTTCCCTTTCTCTCAAGAGAAATTAATTCGTGACTCAACGACCTATTAAGATACACTGAATGTGGTCTTTTGTCATGGGGCATGTTTGAAAGATCCCATTTTGCTGTTATTGCAATCACTTAGGTAGCACCTAGTACCTCTAGTCTGCCGATTCAAAGGTAATTTCGAGCTTATCAAGTAATGATTTGACATGGGGACAGCGGTAGCCAGCAGGGCAATGTCGAACTTTGTCTTTTGCCTGACTGTGGGAGAGGACCCTTTCGGGTGTATGTAGAGTGAGAGTATCGGATGTTGTTTCAAAACAGAAGGTCTTCACATCAAAACTTCGACTTTAGGGATCTTATCAAAACGGTGCTACAAGGACCACTGGTCTGCCGTAACTATAAACTGGTGATTAAATGTATTCTCGGACTTTCCATGGAATGATTTGACATGATGTGGAACCAGAGTGCCATAAAATCTGGTACCACGGACAGCAGTAGTACGCAGAGCAGAGTTTCGACTTTGTCTTGGAACGGTTATTGAAGAGGTATTGATTTTTCGCGTCAAGAGAATGCCGTTAAAGCTTATAATTCGGGAAAAGTTCGGTGCAGATACCCCGCAAAGGAGTGATTAAGGGACTAAGCTTTGCAAATAAGTATGGTATGGTAAACGGAACTTACCCACCCGTATGTGTAGAGTGAGAGTATCGAATGTTGTTCTCTATGAGTTTGTCCAATGAATGAGAATTTTGATACAAGGAATACCAGGGTTTACTCTGTTCATACCACAGTATGTTCTCTGTAAGTAAGAACAAATCCTTGACTTATTTGATGGATTTGTATTGCGGTCTATTGAATACCTCTGTAGGTGCAAGTGATGGTTTTGTATGTCGGAAATTAAGCATCAATGGACAGATATAAAATAGAGTACTTGAGCAAAGTACTTGTCATCTATTCAGCTTAACCAGTGGTTAAAAAAGTATAACAAGTATCACATCACATCAAAACTTCGACTTTAGGAATCTTATCAAAACGGTGGTATATGTACCACTAGTCTATCGAATACATCTGTAGGTGCAAGTCTTCAAAACTTCAATTTTAGCGATCTTATCAAAATGGGATCCGTGGTTAACTATCTAGGTAACCAATAAGACCCCGTTTTTCTCCTATCGAATACATCTGTAGGTGCAAGTCTTCAAAACTTCAATTTTAGCGATCTTATCAAAATGGGATCCGTGGTTACCTATCTAGGTAACCAATAAGACCCCGTTTTTCTCCTATCGAATACATCTGTAGGTGCAAGTCTTCAAAACGGGATGCGTGGTTAACTATCTAGGTAACCAATAAGACCCCGTAGTTCTCCTACCAAAACCCTTCACATTGGACAACTCGGTAATATTAGACATCCACTAATTATTAATCCTAACTGTAGTGTGAGTATAATGTGCATGTTTGGTTTACTGTCATCAGAAGTATAAATATTAAATGATGACTCATAATGTATACAGACAGAAATGGATATAAGATTGGCTGTGTACCAACCAACTCATATTGTACCCATACCCATATTATGAGTAACATACACACACACGTAATAAGTACAACGTAGTTAATTTATACAGACGTAATATGTTGAAATTTATGGATAATTTCTTAATATGTATTGGAATTTTTCTATATTTATTTTTCTTCAAAATTACACATGTTTATAAAATTTTTTAATTGTTTATTGTTTTATTTAACAAAGGAATTTTTGGCTAGCTAATAAAACAAAAACCTAAAGTTGAAATCAGTTGCATGAAACAAATATAATTTAGCAGATTAAACAAATCCAAAAAGATTTAAATAAAATATAAAAAAGAATCCATAAAAACCCATATTTTTTCGCTCTATATAGAAAAAGAAAGAAACAATACAACTTACTGGCACTTGTTGTTGCTTTTGTTTTTTTTTTTTTTTTTCTTTATGGAAAAATTTATTTTTATGCTTTTCTAAACAAAAATTTTATTTCTCTATTTTTCTTCTCGTTCACTTTAAAAATTTTCACACTTTTTGTGTAGAATTTACTGGGTAATTATTTAACAATAGACTTGCGATATACCTATGTAAATATATTTATATATAAAATCTTTTAGTTAAATTTATTTTATTCACTTCACTTATTTTCTTTTATCTTTTATATTTATTATTTACTTATTTACCGGTTTTTTTATCTCTTTAAAAAATGCTTAAAAAATGTACTTGTAAGTATTAAAAAAAATCAAACGTACAATCCAAAGAGCAAAAGCCAACTGAACAATTTTTGAAAAAAAGCTTATTTATTTCTTGTTTAGCTTGGTTGGGTTGGGGATTTTTTATATAAATGAATGAATGTGTTTTTGTTTGTTTGCCAGAGAGATAGAGAGAAAGAGAGTGAGTAAGCTCAATGATCTCTTTTGTTGTTATTGTTGTTTGTTTGTATTTTTATTTAGTCTTGTGTTAGTATGAAGAGTTGTATATAAGTGTAGCCGAATGGTAAATAAAAGTAGTAGTAGTAGACAATTAGTAAATACAAATTATTGTAACGGCATTTTGTTCAAACATTAAATAAAAAGAGATATATGTATATTATATCTGTACATATATAGTTCTTACAGTTACAGTTCAATTCTAGTTAAATTCTAGTACAGTTCTAATTCAGTTCTAGTTTAGTTTTAAATCAGTACTAGTTCAGTTCTAGTTCAATTCTAGTTCAGTTCTAGTTCAGTTCTAGTTCAGTTCTAGTTCAGTTCTAGTTCAGTTCTAGTTCAGTTCTAGTTCAGTTCTAGTTCAGTTCTAGTTTAGTTCTAGTTCAGTTCTAGTTCAGTTCTAGTTCAGTTCTAGTTCAGTTCTAGTTCAGTTCTAGTTCAGTTCTAGTTCAGTTCTAGTTCAGTTCTAGTTCAGTTCTAGTTCAGTTCTAGTTCAGTTCTAGTTCAGTTCTAGTTCAGTTCTAGTTCAGTTCTGGTTCAGTTCTAGTTCAATTCTAGTTCAGTTCTAGTTCAGTTCTAGTTCAGTTCTAGTTCAGTTCTAGTTCAGTTCTAGTTCAGTTCTAGTTCAGTTCTAGTTCAGTTTTAGTTCAGTTCTAGTTCAGTTCTATTTCAGTTCTAGTTCAGTTCTAGTTCAGTTCTAGTTCAGTTCTAGTTCAGTTCTAGTTCAGTTCTAGTTCAGTTCTAGTTCAGTTCTAGTTCAGTTCAGTTCAGTTCTAGTTCAGTTCTAGTTCAGTTCTAGTTCAGTTCTAGTTCAGTTCTAGTTCAGTTCTAGTTCAGTTCTAGTTCAGTTCTAGTTCAGTTCTAGTTCAGTTCTAGTTCAGTTTTAGTTCAGTTCTAGTTCAGTTCTATTTCAGTTCTAGTTCAGTTCTAGTTCAGTTTTAGTTTAGTTCTAGTTCAGTTCTAGTTCAGTTCTAGTTCAGTTCTAGTTCAGTTCTAGTTCAGTTCTAGTTCAGTTCAGTTCTAGTTCAGTTCTAGCTCAGTTCTAGTTCAGTTATAGTTCAGTTCTAGTTCAGTTCTAGTTCATTTCTAGTTCAGTTCTAGTTCAGTTCTAGTTCAGTTCTAGTTCAGTTCTAGTTCAGTTCTAGTTCAGTTCTAGTTCAGTTCTAGTTCAGTTCAGTTCTAGTTCAGTTCTAGTTCAGTTCTAGTTCAGTTCTAGTTCAGTTCTAGTTCAGTTCTAGTTCAGTTCTAGTTCAGTTCTAGTTCAGTTCTAGTTCAGTTCTAGTTCAGTTCTAGTTCAGTTCTAGTTCAGTTCTAGTTCAGTTCTAGTTCAGTTCTAGTTCAGTTCTAGTTCAGTTCTAGTTCAGTTCTAGTTCAGTTCTAGTTCAGTTCTAGTTCAGTTCTAGTTCAGTTCTATTTCAGTTCTAGTACTATTTTAGTTTGGTTCTAGTTCAGTTTTATTTCAGTTCAAGTTCAGTTGTAGTTCAGTTCTAGTTCAGTTCTAGTTCAGTTCTAGTTCAGTTCTAATTCAGTTCTAGTTCAGTTCTAGTTCAGTTCTAGTTCAGTTCTAGATCAGTTTTAGTTTAATTCTAGTACTGTTTTAGTTTGGTTCTAGTTCAGTTTTATTTCAGTTCAAGTTCAGTTCTAGTTAACTTGTAGTTCAGTTCTAGTTCAGTCGTTTTTTTATGGTTACGTTCTTGTTAAGTTTGGACTAATTCAGTTCATGTCATGATCTTGATAAGTTCTTCTTTTATTCACACTGGCATTTCTAAAGAAACTGACAATGATATCCTTATGTTTTTAACATTAGGCATATGTTTCCTATTTAATTTAAGTATGTTCAAGGAAGTAAATGTTCGATTTTTAATTAATTTTTAATGCAATTATAGAAAAATGTCATTAACGATTACTTTATATAATGAAATTTCCAAAAGTATAAGCACACCCTATTTAACATTCTTAACCATTAAGAACTTTCTCATATAAATAACAATTACCCTTTAAAAAATCATTTAACGTAAAACAATTGATTAGAAAACACTTAATAAGAAACTTCCCAATAAAATGGAATCAAAATCAAATAAAATAGAAATTCATAAACCGAAGTCAAAACTGCTGCCTCTACATACATATTTTAAAGAAAATATGAAAAGATTTTTAATAGAAACTTCTTTGAATGGTTTAAAGTATATCATTGACATGCATCGCAATGTATGGGAAAGGTAAGTGGTACAAAAGATTAAGAATGAATTAGAAATTATTTTTGAAATTTTTAAGGGGTATATTTTTGATATCGTTCTCAACTGTATTCACCGCTGGTTTATATATGGCTATATATTTTTTACAAAAGTGGCAAAATACTCCGGTTATTATAAGTATGAGTTCGAAGGCCACTTCTATACAGGATGTCCCCTTTCCGGCCGTAACATTTTGTAATATGAATCAGGCATTGGACAGTCGAGTTAATGATATAGAACCGTATAGTAGTTCTTTTTGAAATATCATTTTTGTTCAAAAATTTCATTGCAATTTATGATTTCTACCTTAGAGACACGCCCGCCTATGCTATGCTGCAAAAAATATGTTTCCAACGTTATAATTATTCACGTTATAAGAACTATAAGCCTCGTTTTCAAAGGGGATAATTTGGTGCGCTTTATCTTAAAGGTATTGTATAAGTAGACAAAAAATATAAACATACTAAACATACATTTCGAATTTACTTTTTGAATTTCAGAACACCCAAAGTTGCAGTGACATGATTATTTACTGCAAATATGGTCCGAATGAAGAAACCTGTACCGATTTATTTCGAGAAATTCTTTTGGATGAGGGTATTTGTTGTTTTTTAATCAGTTGCATCCATTTTACTTGTATAAAGGAGAGTGAGTTGGTCTTTTCAAATTCATCGACTTTTATTTATGTATCTGTTATAGGTATGAGTTTATACGTGACTATACTTCTTCTAATGGTCGTACTAGTATTCCGGTAAATTGGAACTTAGAAGATGGTTATGAGGATGGTGATAACTTACCCAAAAGTTATTATCCCAGAAAAGCAGCAGGTTAGAGCCAAATTTTGATTAGAACTAAAATTAGAACTTAACTGCAACTAAACCAGAACTGAACTACAACTGAACTAGAACTGAACTAGAACTGAACTAGAACTGAACTAAAACTGAACTAGAACTGAACTAGAACTGAACTAGAACTGAACTAGAACTGAACTAGAACTGAACTAGAACTGAACTAGAACTGAACTAGAACTGAACTAGAACTGAACTAGAACTGAACTAGAACTGAACTAGAACTGAACTAGAACTGAACTAGAACTGAACTAGAACTGAACTAGAACTGAACTAGAACTGAACTAGAACTGAACTAGAACTGAACTAGAACTGAACTAGAACTGAACTAGAACTGAACTAGAACTGAACTAGAACTGAACTAGAACTGAACTAGAACTGAACTAGAACTAGAACTGAACTAGAACTGAACTAGAACTGAACTAGAACTGAACTAGAACTGAACTAGAACTGAACTAGAACTGAACTAGAACTGAACTAGAACTGAACTAGAACTGAACTAGAACTGAACTAGAACTGAACTAGAACTGAACTAGAACTGAACTAGAACTGAACTAGAACTGAACTAGAACTGAACTAGAACTGAACTAGAACTGAACTAGAACTGAACTAGAACTGAACTAGAACTGAACTAGAACTGAACTAGAACTGAACTAGAACTGAACTAGAACTGAACTAGAACTGAACTAGAACTGAACTAGAACTGAACTAGAACTGAACTAGAACTGAACTAGAACTGAACTAGAACTGAACTAGAACTGAACTAGAACTGAACTAGAACTGAACTAGAACTGAACTAGAACTGAACTAGAACTGAACTAGAACTGAACTAGAACTGAACTAGAACTGAACTAGAACTGAACTAGAACTGAACTAGAACTGAACTAGAACTGAACTAGAACTGAACTAGAACTGAACTAGAACTGAACTAGAACTGAACTAGAACTGAACTAGAACTGAACTAGAACTGAACTAGAACTGAACTAGAACTGAACTAGAACTGAACTAGAACTGAACTAGAACTGAACTAGAACTGAACTAGAACTGAACTAGAACTGAACTAGAACTGAACTAGAACTAAAACTGAACTGAACTAGAACTGAACTAGAACTGAACTAGAACTGAACTAGAACTGAACTAGAACTGAACTAGAACTGAACTAGAACTAGAACTGAACTAGAACTGAACTAGAACTGAACTAGAACTGAACTAGAACTGAACTAGAACTGAACTAGAACTGAACTAGAACTGAACTAGAACTGAACTAGAACTGAACTAGAACTGAACTAGAACTGAACTAGAACTGAACTAGAACTGAACTAGAACTGAACTAGAACTGAACTAGAACTGAACTAGAGCTGAACTAGAACTGAATTAGAACTAAAATAGAACTAAAATAGAATTGAACTAGAACTGAACTAGAACTTAACTAGAACTAACACTGAAATTGATTTGAACTAAAATTAAACTGAATTTTAAACAAAAAATAAATGTCTTCATTAGGTTCCGGAGTATCAATGGGCCTTACTGTAGTTTTGAATGCAGAACTGGATGAGTACTATTGTTCTTCAACAAATGGACCAGGTTTTAAGGTACAATTTTAATTATTTATAACTAACATATATGTATATTCAAACTCCTTTAAAAAATTCTATCGTAAGATGCTACTCTACAACCCCGTTGATGCTCCCCACATGAGAGACACCGGTCTGCCTATAATGCTGGGACAACAAACCCGTGTACGTATTAATCCCAAACGAATGGAATCTATATTTTCGCTACGCAGTACAAATCCTAAAGATCGTCAGTGTTACTTTTCGAGTGAGAAGAATCTACTCTATTTCAAATACTATACTAGACGTAACTGTGAAATAGAATGTGATTCAAAGCAAATGTTTCGACGTTGCAAATGTGTACCCTATCATATGCCGAAAATATATGCCAATGCCACAACCTGTTTTCTCAATCAAATGGATTGTGTAGTGGAAACTGAACGTTTGATCTTGGATCCAAGAAATTTAAAATGCAAAGAAGATTGTTTGTCCGGTTGTCATGATTTAAGTTATTACCCAGATATGTTTGTAACACCATTGGCCTCTAGAGATTTTAATTTACAAGATCCATTCTTTCGTAATATTTCAAAGGAGGTAATGCATAAAGATTTGGCTCTCGTGCAAATATATTATAGAGATAACTTTTTTCGCGGTAATATTAAGGTGCCCTATACGGGTTTTACGGAATTCTTATGTAAGTTTTGTTAGGGAGATTTTCGTTAAGTTCTAATTTTATTATTTATTTAATTAGCTCAAACTGGTGGTGTTATGAGTTTAATGGTGGGTTTCAGTGTCATTTCTATAGCTGAGATGTTTTACTTTATATTCCTAAAACCATTTTTTGATATGTTTAAGAGGAGAAATCCTTTGCTATTGGAAAACAAGGATAATGTTAAAAATGTTGTAAGTTTTTTGGAGTTATTTTTTGGGATTTTTTCTAATATTTTAATTATATATATTTCAGGTGTCAGCAAAAAATAATATAAATCAAAAAATCTTATTTAAACGTCGCAAAAACTTAAACAATCGCGTAATGAATTGGAATTCTAATGAATTACAAAAGTATCGCAATGACAAATATTAAAAAAACTTACAACAAGTATTTTAAAGTTTTAACAACAATATTTTTTAATTGCACTAAATAAAATTAAATGAAAAATCTAAATATATTGTTATTACGCTAAAAATGCACAAACAAATCTGAAACAATTCACAATAAGTAATAATTTTTAGATATTAACGCTAATGCATAAATGAATGTGTAATTATTTATATATTCAGATTTCAGACTAATTATTCTAAACACATTCATTAGTTTATCAAAATAAAGATTCCAATAAATAATAGACAAAAAGAATTATTTCCTTAACTATATTTTTCCCACACATTTTTGTGATCAGTGAGTTTTTTATTTATTCATCGAGAAAATTAGTCGATATATCAGTTTTCGATGGAAAATTTTTGATCAAAAAGTATTTTATAGAAAATTTATCGATTAATGCGATTTCTAATGAAGATTTGTACGTTTATATGATCAATAAATTTTCGGTATGATCTATTAGTTTCCTTTATACAATTTGTCAATTGATCATGAGATTTTGTATAGAAAGTTTCATGATCGATGAGTTTTCTGTAGAAAATATGTCAACAGCTAAGTTTTCTTAAGAAAAGTAGTTTTTCTGCCAAAAATATGTCGTTCGTATAAGTTTTCTATAGAAAAATTGATGATCGTTAAGATTTGTACGTTTTTATGATCAATAAATTTCCGATATGAAATCCATTTATTTCGCTATAAAAAATTGGTTGATCTATTAGTTTCCTTTATTCAATTTGTCAATTGATTATGAGATTTTGTATAGAAAGTTTCATGATCGATGAGTTTTCTGTAGAAAATATGTCAACAGCTAAGTTTTCTTAAGAAAAGTAGGTTTTCTGCCGAAAATAGGTCGATTGTATAAGTTTTCTATAATAAATTTGATGATCGTTAAGATTTCTATAGAAAATTTGTCGATCGATGACTTTTATATAGAAAATTTGTCGATCGTTAAGTTTTCTATAGACAATTTGTCAATCGTTAGGTTTTTTATGGAAAATTTGTCGATCGTTAGTTTTGCTTATCGATCTTTAGGTTTTCTATAAAATAATTCGTCAATCGTTATGTTTCCTATAAAAAATTTGTCAACTGTTAAGTTTTCTGTAAACAATTTGTCGATAGAAAATTTGTCGGTCGTTAAGTTTTTTCTAGATAATCTGTTGATCGCTGAGTTTTCTATAAAAAAATTGTCGATCGTTGTGTTTTCTCTAGAAAATTAATCGATCCTTGAGTTTTCTCTAGAAAATTTGTCGATCGTTGAGTTTTTTGTCATAGACTATTTGTTGATTAATGAACTTTGTAGACTTTCTGTCGAAAATATGTTTATCGTTAAGTTTTTCTTTCATTTCCATATCAAACTCATCATTTCCCAAATAAAATTGGTTGATCGTTAAGTTTTCAATAGTAAATTTGTCGATCGTTAAGTTTACTATAAACAATTTTGATCGTTATGTTTTCTATTGAAATTTTGTCGATCGTTAAGTTTTATATAAAAATTTTTCGATCGTTAAGTTTTCCATAGAAAATTTGTCGATCGTTAAATTTTCTATTGAAAATTTGTCGATCGTTATGTTTTCTATAGAAAATTTGTCGATCGTTATGTTTTCTATAGAAATTTTCTCGATCGTTAAGTTTTGTATAGAAAATTTGTCGATTGTTAAGTTGTGTATAGAAAATTTGTTGATCGTTGAGTTTTCTATAAAAAATTTGACGATCGATAAGTTTTCTATAAAAAATTTGTCGATCGTTAGATTTTCTATAGAAAATGTGTCGATTGTCTTTAAAAAATCTGTTGATCGTTAAGTTTCCTATAGAATACTTGTCGATCGTTTAGTTTTCTCTAGAAAATTTGTCGATTTACGAAGAAAAGTTTCCTATAGAAAATTTCACAATTGATATGTTTTATATACAAAAATTGTAGATCGATTTGTTTTCTATCGATGATTTTTCTTTTAAAAATGTACTTTTTTTTTGCAAAAAAACATTTAATTCTATTAATTTCTTATAGATCTGATGTACAATTATAGATTTACTATTCCAATAAGATTTCAAATCTTGAATACCTCTATTGATTATTACTAGTTTCATTAACTTTTTACTCAAAACCGCTGATTTCACAAGTCCAATACGATTTAACCAATAATTGCATGACTCTTTAAACGAGTCGATGACTCGGTTTAAATTAACATTCCAAATGCATACATATATAAGTAGTACTTAATAGGTTGATTTTCCAAATATAATATTACCTTCGAAAAATACTGGGTGGTGAAAGTGTTTTGATATTAATCAAAGTTTTATGTCTGTATGACGTATGTATGTGTATGTACGTAAGATTTTAACACCCACTTGATTTTAATCTCTTTTTACTTGTAACAATTTATACGCACTATTTATTCACTTGGATTAGAGATTATTTTCTTACAATTAAATTGCACAAAATAAAAAAAAACACTAGAAAAGATATTTAATTTCTTTTATTTATTTTTCTTTAGGTAAAATTTATTTTAGTAAAAGATTAATTGACTTTAATTAAAACACAAAAGCACACTTTATTGTTAAGTAAAGATTATACTTTTTTTTATAGATTTTTAGTCACGTTAATAAACCGACCGCTAAATTGTAGTTGTTTCGTCAACAAGTATAGAAACACGACTGAATTAAAATGTTTTGGGGAGAGAAAAAGATACTCTACTGACGTATCCAACAGGTTGCTTGATGTTGTGTAATGCTGCCAGAGGCCAAACAAAAAGTGGATGGGGCAATTAGAGATATAAACGTGACAAAGTTGCCAGATAGTTGGCACATAGTAAAGAGTATTTAGTGTATTTTTTTAGATATATAGATATGAATTATGCAAACTTTCCCCCACTTTTTAATAGAAGAAGTTTTTGTTGAAAGTTTCGCGATCTGAATCTGAACCTAACAGATCTAGATGCATTTATAATACAACCGCAAATTGTATTGTTTTCTAATGATTTGTAATAATTCCACTCTTATTTCCCGATATTTTCTGACTTTATTCCTTGTTCTAGTTGTCAAATTTTGAAACATTTTTTTAATATTTATAATCTTCTACTATTTTACTTAATATTTTAATTAAGTTTAAAATCTTTTAAACATATAAATTAATTTAAATTCAATGCACATAATTTAGATGTTCAAAATGTTGTGTATAAGGTGGCAATTTTGTTCCAGATAAAATATTCGGTGCTACAACGGGATAACGATGTTTGGAATTGGTCTGGAAAGAAAAATTTAAATAATTCAGTTCAATCGACAAATTTTCTAAAGAAAACTCATCGATCGACAAATTTTCTATAGAAAACTCATCGATCGACAAATTTTCTATAGAAAACTCATCGATCGACAAATTTTCTAAAGAAAACTCATCGATCAACAAATTTTCTATAGAAAACTCATCGATCGACAAATTTTCTATAGAAAACTCATCGATCAACAAATTTTCTAAAGAAAACTCATCGATCGACAAATTTTCTAAAGAAAACTCATCGATCGACAAATTTTCTATAGAAAACTCATTGGTCGATTCATTTTCTATAGAAAACTCGTCATCGATCGAAAAATTTTGCAAGGTAAACTTATCGATCGACTAATTTTTAAAATAAAACTCGTTGGTCGACAAATTTTCTATAGAAAAGTCATGGGGTTTACATTTCTTCTATGGAAAAATTTATTAGAGAAAACTCATGGATCGTCTGATGTTTGATCGACAAAGTTTTCATAGGAAACTAAAAAAATTTGTCGACGAATTGTCTATTGAAAACCGGAAACATTTTCATCAGAAACTTAGTCATCGCAAAGTTATATAATAAAACCTTTACGATCGACAAGTTTTAAAATAAAGTGATCTTTCAATAAGTTTAATTTTTCATTAAAATATTTTCTTACGCTTCTATATTCATGCATTTCATATTCAATGTCATCCACTGGTTTTATCTCTATCACATCTACGACATTTTTATTGAAAAATTTCCTCCAAACATAAATAATTGGTTTAATAAGAAAGAAATATAGCATCTCCACCACCGATATGATACTAAAGCCCATCATAAGACCCATTATACCACCAGTTTGTGCTAAAAAATTAAAATATATAAAATAAATTTCTTAAAATATATAAAACCTCTTTCTTACATAAAAATTCGGTTAAACTCATATATGGAGTCTTTAAATTGCCGCGATAGTAATTTTGTGGAAAAAAGATTTTCAACGTTGCAAAATTATTATTAAGACTTTCCTTAGACATATTACGAAAAAATGGACTTCTGATTTCGAAACCTTCATTATCCATAGGTGTAAAGAAAGCTTTTGGAAAATAGGAAAGATCATTACAACTGGCCAGACAATTTCGTTTACATTTTAAACGCTTAGGATCCATGAAATCTTTTTCAGCTTCCACTACACAATTAAAATGGTGAACATTACATTCGGTAATGTTTTGACCTAATTTAGGCATATGATATGGAATACAATTACATTCCTCCAGCATATAGAAGGAATCACATTCCATTTCACAATTGCGACGGGTGTAATAGCGAAAATAATGCAGGGGATACTCATCACTGTAGTAACATTGGCGCTCCTTGGGCTTAGCTGATGTACGAAGAACCTCATCGGCTTCTTCTTTTAAAGATGTTACACGAAAACTGGTCTGAAAGCCCAGAGCAATGGAAAATCCGGTTTCCTTAACATTTGGCATATCAATGGGATTGTGAAAAGAGACCTTTGGATAAATATTAAAACACTTTTTATATTTTCTTTTATAATAACCCCTTGAATTTAAAACTACCTTAAATCCTGGTCCATTTGTGGAAGAACAATAGTAATTATCTATGTCACCATTGAGAATTATTGTCAAACCATTAGACATACCATCGCCTAATGTTGCTCGAGGATAATAACTATTAGGCAATTCTTTGGGATATCCATTCTCGGGACTCCAATCTAAAGGTATCGTTTGACCATTGAACGTAGTATAATCTCGTATCATATAATATCTATATTAATCCATAATAATTAACAACATCTAATGATTGTTATAAGATTTCCATGCTTACTCTCCCTTATACAGCATAAATGGATGAACCATATTAAAGGAACAACATAAACCCTCATCTAAAAGAACTTCCCGAAATAAGTCGGAACAAACCATTTTTGTGTTTCCATATAAACAATACACCACCATGTCTTCACAAGACTGACCATTCTGCAATTGATTAAAATTAATAATTAGTTGAATTTTTTTATTTCCTAATTACAATTTACCTTAACAATAAATCTGGAAAAACTGTTGCCTTTCGGGAACGGTTGAGTTTGGGCAAATGATGAATAATTAAGTTCTTGAAAACATAGTTTTTGCAGCATGGCATAATCCAACGATTGACTACATGGAGGAAAAAACAAATATTGCGTGGTTAATCGAAATATTAATTAACAATTTTCTAAGTATTCTTCAGAAAACTAATGTAGAAGTGAATTAGAAGTGAATTAGAACTGAACTAGAAGTGAACTAGAACTGAACTAGAACTGAACTAGAACTGAACTAGAACTGAACTAGAACTGAACTAGAACTGAACTAGAACCGAACTAGAACTGCACTAGAACTGAAATAGAACTGAAGTATAACAGAATTATAACAGAACTAGAACTGAAGTATAACAGAACTAAAACTGATCTAGAATTGAACTAGAACTGAACTAGAACTGAACTAGAACTGAACTAGAACTGAACTAGAACTGAACTAGAACTGAACTAGAACTGAACTAGAA
>NC_060951.1:31369758-31371662 GCF_022045245.1 Lucilia cuprina
CTAGTTCAGTTCTAGTTCAGTTCTAGTTCAGTTCTAGTTCAGTTCTAGTTCAGTTCTAGTTCAGTTCTAGTTCAGTTCTAGTTCAGTTCTAGTTCAGTTCTAGTACTATTTTAGTTTGGTTCTAGTTCAGTTTTATTTCAGTTCAAGTTCAGTTGTAGTTCAGTTCTAGTTCAGTTCTAGTTCAGTTCTAGTTCAGTTCTAATTCAGTTCTAGTTCAGTTCTAGTTCAGTTCTAGTTCAGTTCTAGATCAGTTTTAGTTTAATTCTAGTACTGTTTTAGTTTGGTTCTAGTTCAGTTTTATTTCAGTTCAAGTTCAGTTCTAGTTAACTTGTAGTTCAGTTCTAGTTCAGTCGTTTTTTTATGGTTACGTTCTTGTTAAGTTTGGACTAATTCAGTTCATGTCATGATCTTGATAAGTTCTTCTTTTATTCACACTGGCATTTCTAAAGAAACTGACAATGATATCCTTATGTTTTTAACATTAGGCATATGTTTCCTATTTAATTTAAGTATGTTCAAGGAAGTAAATGTTCGATTTTTAATTAATTTTTAATGCCAATTATAGAAAAATGTCATTAACGATTACTTTATATAATGAAATTTCCAAAAGTATAAGCACACCCTATTTAACATTCTTAACCATTAAGAACTTTCTCATATAAATAACAATTAAACCCTTTAAAAAATCATTTAACGTAAAACAATTGATTAGAAAACACTTAATAAGAAACTTCCCAATAAAATGGAATCAAAATCAAATAAAATAGAAATTCATAAACCGAAGTCAAAACTGCTGCCTCTACATACATATTTTAAAGAAAATATGAAAAGATTTTTAATAGAAACTTCTTTGAATGGTTTAAAGTATATCATTGACATGCATCGCAATGTATGGGAAAGGTAAGTGGTACAAAAGATTAAGAATGAATTAGAAATTATTTTTGAAATTTTTAAGGGGTTATTATTTGATATCGTTCTCAACTGTATTCACCGCTGGTTTATATATGGCTATATATTTTTTACAAAAGTGGCAAAATACTCCGGTTATTATAAGTATGAGTTCGAAGGCCACTTCTATACAGGATGTCCCCTTTCCGGCCGTAACATTTTGTAATATGAATCAGGCATTGGACAGTCGAGTTAATGATATAGAACCGTAAGTAGTTCTTTTTGAAATATCATTTTTGTTCAAAAATTTCATTGCAATTTATGATTTCTACCTTAGAGACACGCCCGCCTATGCTATGCTGCAAAAAATATGTTTCCAACGTTATAATTATTCACGTTATAAGAACTATAAGCCTCGTTTCAAAGGGGATAATTTGGTGCGCTTTATCTTAAAGGTATTGTATAAGTAGACAGAAAAATATAAACATACTAAACATACATTTCGAATTTACTTTTTGAATTTCAGAACACCCAAAGTTGCAGTGACATGATTATTTACTGCAAATATGGTCCGAATGAAGAAACCTGTACCGATTTATTTCGAGAAATTCTTTTGGATGAGGGTATTTGTTGTGTTTTTAATCAGTTGCATCCATTTTACTTGTATAAAGGAGAGTGAGTTGGTCTTTTCAAATTCATCGACTTTTATTTATGTATCTGTTATAGGTATGAGTTTATACGTGACTATACTTCTTCTAATGGTCGTACTAGTATTCCGGTAAATTGGAACTTAGAAGATGGTTATGAGGATGGTGATAACTTACCCAAAAGTTATTATCCCAGAAAAGCAGCAGGTTAGAGCCAAATTTTGATTAGAACTAAAATTAGAACTTAACTGCAACTAAACCAGAACTGAACTACAACTGAACTAGAACTGAACTAGAACTGAACTAGAACTGAACTAAAACTGAACTAGAACTGAACTAGAACTGAACTAGAACTGAACTAGAACTGAA
>NC_060951.1:31371762-31375438 GCF_022045245.1 Lucilia cuprina
TTCTAGTTCAGTTCTAGTTCAGTTCTAGTTCAGTTCTAGTTAAGTTCTAGTTCAGTTCTAGTTCAGTTCTAGTTCAGTTCTAGTTCAGTTCTAGTTCAGTTCTAGTTATATAAAAGGTATTTATGTTGAATTTCATAAAGATATTAATGTAATTAAGAGCATATTATAATTAAAGTCATTCGTCGAAGGGGGGTTTGCATGGGAATTAGGGTTCTCATTGGTTATTGAGATAACGAATAATGAAGGAAATTAATCACTCACCTTTTCAGCACTTTACTTGTTGTAAACAATTTCATTTTACATATATACAAATATATGTACAGATGTATATGTGATTTATTATAACAACATTTTATTTCTCCTTTCTTAAAGCTTTTTTTTAACGATATGAACTTTATTTCCTCTTTATATTTTTCTGTTGCACTTAAAAGCTTATTTAAAACTATTTTGCCTCATTTTTTTTCATTAAAAGCTTTTGCTTAAACCTTTTCTTTATTTTTATTTCTTTTTCGCAATTCCCCTTACCAAGCGACCAACAAAACAACCAACACACTCACACACGCAAACACCATATAAACTAACGAATGGCCAAACTAAAGCAACACACCGACCGGCACAAAATTGAAATTTTATTAAACAAAATTTAACTAATTTGCTTTCAATTTTTTAACGATATTTTCACACACGAATATCAAACAACATTTAAACTAAATAATTATGTAAAAATATTTGCAATTTATTAACTTTTAATACGATTTATTAATTAAATAAACGAACGCGAATCACCAAACAACCGAACACTTCACAATTGTCGAAAAAACTAAAAGCAAATGCAAGTGGCAGTTGTTGTCATTAGAAATCAAATGCATAAAGTAATGTGTGTTTGTTGTTATTTTCGAAGGGGGAGTAAGTGGGATAACAATAAAGTGCGTGAGTGGATTAAGAGGAGAGAGTTTCAAAAGTGTACAGTGAGAAGTGGTATATTGAGCAGCAAAGCTTTAACTTTTTTTTGGATTTTTTGTTGGGAATGGCTGATATTTAACCAAAATTCAAGGAAAAATGTTTTATATGTATAAATAAAAAAAGTTTGTAGTTTTTGCGAAGGAAATGATATACATAGTGCAAATATGAAACAAAAACTTATTAAAATGACGAAAGCAGTAAATTAAAATTTTTATGGAAAAGGTTATTTCTAGTTCAGTCATTTTTCTAAGTATTTCAGTTCTAGTTATACCCTTCACCTTCGTGAGAAGGGTATATATAAGTTTGTCATTCCGTTTGTAATTTTTATAATATAATTTACCCTATAATGTATATATCCTTATAGATAGCGGAGTCGATTTAGCCATGTCCGTCTGTCCGTCTGTCTGTCTGTCTATCCGTCTGTCTGTGTGTATGTTGAAATCAGTTCTCAGAAGACCCCAGATATCTCCGAGATCCCAATTTTCAATAATGCTATTGGAAATACGATCGAATAGAACGCTATTTAAAATCCGTTCAATCGATCCATAAATAACGAAGATATGAGTAAAAATCCGAGACCACTTCTGAATATTTCATGAAAAATTTGCATTTTTCGTGCATGCTTGTTTATAAACACAAATCAAAGAATGAACATGACGTTACGTTGTTATTGGCTAGAAACATGAAATTAAATACGTACACCCCGGATTAGACGAGAACACATTAAAGGGATTTTTTTGGTACCTTTTCGTTCTACATAAGGTACTTTTTTGAATTTTCTATAATATTGAACCTAAAAACATGAAATTTAGAATGTAGGACCTTGACTAGGTAAGAACCTATAAAAAGGGATTTTTTGGTACCTTTTCGTTCTACAAAAGGTACTTTTTAAATTTTTTATAATATTGAATCTAGAAACATTATGTAGAGCCTGGATTAAGTGGGAACCCATAAAAGGGAAGTTTTTGGTACTTTTTCGTTCTCCAAAAGGAACTTTTTAAAATTTCTATAATATTGAACCTAGATATAGGAAGTTAAGCATGTAGAGCACGGATCTAGCCCGGATCTAGTTCAGTTCTAGTTCAGTTCTAGTTCTAGTTCAGTTCTAGTGTTAACCAAATGATACCAATACAATTCAACACATATGTATGTATGTATGTATGTATGTATGTATGTATGTATGTATGTATGTATGTATGTATGTATGTATGTATGTATGTATGTGTTCTTTGGAAACTGGAATTTTATGATGATCAGGACATTATTGACATTACTTTCCATAATATTTTAATAAATTATGTAGAAATTTGGAGAAATGTTTAAAACCTAAATCAAATATACATTTGTTGATGACAATCACTTAAGTAAATGTCTCCAGGTTACTTAATCATGAATGTATGTATGCCTTCATAAAGGCTTAACCTTTTTCTTTTTAAATACGCGCTTAAAGGTACGAATAACCGGGTTTTTAATATTGTGAAGGTGTTTGTTAAATTTCAAAAACAGACATTTGTCTGTCACTTCCTTGATATTTCTATTTTCGTTAATATTATCTCACTGTATTTTGTATAATTAAAAATAATGAGGAAAATCAATTACTCACCTATTCAACACGTGTTTCCTTTTTGTAAAAAATTTCATTTTAAATGCACGCACATACATACATGTGTGAATTATTTTAACAACTTTTTTTCTCTTTTTTAAAGCTTTAAAAATACGAACTTTATTTCCTCTTTATAGCTTTTTTAACTCTATATTGCCTCTCTTATTTTTCTCACTAAAAGCTTTTCTTTACTTTCATTCTTTTCTTTATTTTTCGCAATTCCCCTCAACAAGTGGCCAACAAACCACACACACTCGCACACACACACAAACACCTTATAAACTAACGAATGGCCAAACTAAAGCAACACACCGACCGGCACAAAATTGAAATTTTATTCAACAAAATTTAACTTATTTACTTGCAACTTTTTAACGATATTTTTATACACGAATATTAAACAACATTTAAACTAAATAATTATGTAAAAATATTTGCAATTTATTAACTTTTAATACGATTTATTAATTAAATAAACGAACACGAATCACCGAACACTTCAGAATTCTCGAAAAAACTAAAAGCAAATGCAAGCAACAGTTGTTGTCATTAGAAATCAAATGCATAACGTCGTATGTGTTTGTTGTTATTTTCGAAGAGGGAGTAAGTGGGATAACGATAAAGTGCGTGAGTGGATTAAAAGGAAAGAGATTAAAGAGTAAAAAGTATGGGTTGGTATGGGGAGTAGTAAGAATGCTTTATACATAGAGGTGGAAGTGCACAACACACGTTGTATGCTTCAACGCGTTATAGGCTGGTGGTATAAGTTAAAATAGTTATTTTCATTGCCAGTTCTAGTTCAATGCTAGTTCAGTTCTAGTTCTAGTTCAGTTCTAGTTCAGTTCTAGTTCAGTTCTAGTTCAGTTCTAGTTCAGTTCTAGTTCAGTTCTAGTTCAGTTCTAGTTCAGTTCTAGTTCAGTTTTAGTTCAGTTCTAGTTCAGTTCTACTTCAGTTCTAGTTCAGTTCTAGTTCAGTTCTAGTTCAGTTCTAGTTGAGTTCTAATTCAGTTCTAGTTCAGTTCCAGTTCAGTTCTAGTTCTAGTTCAGTTCTAGTTCAGTTCTAGTTCAGTTCTAGTTCAGTTCTAGTTCAGTTCTAGTTCAGTTCTAGTTC
>NC_060951.1:31375538-31377414 GCF_022045245.1 Lucilia cuprina
AACTGAACTAGAACTGAACTAGAACTGAACTAGAACTGAACTAGAACTGAACTAGAACTGAACTAGAACTGAACTAGAACTGAACTAAAACTGAGCTAGAACTGAACTCGAACTTAACTAGAACTGAGCTTGAAATAAACTAGAACTGAATTGAAGTAACTTAGAACTGAAGTTACATTCCACGCGGCATTTCGATCTACTTTTTGATGTTTTTAAAGACTATACCTGTTTTGAAAATTATAATATAAATTTTTTCTATTAAATTTTTGTTTATCATTATTAAAATAAAAATGTACAACCCTTTCGACGCGTCAAATGTTGTAAGTTGCTAAACTTTCCGTGGCGGACGCGTTACAAACTACAGTGTGTAAATTGACAATGAAAATAATTGTTTTAACTTATTTCAACAGCCTATAACGCGTTGACGCATACAACGTGTGTTGTGTATTTTCACCTTTATATAAAAAAGCTTTCTTTCTACTTCCCATACCTCCCCATACTTTTTACTCTTTAATCTCTTTCCTTTTAATCCACTCACGCACTTTATCGTTATCCCACTAACTCCCTCTTCGAAAATAACAACAAACACACACGACGTTATGCATTTGATTTCTAATGACAACAACAGCAACTGTCACTTGCAATTTCTTTTAGTTTTTTCGAGAATTCTGAAGTGTTCGGTTGTTCGGTAATTTGCGTTCGTTTAATTAATTAATAAATCGCATTAAAAGTTAATAAATTGCAAATATTTTTACATAATTATTTAGTTTAAATGTTGTTTAATATTCGTGTATAAAAATTTCGTAAAAAAGTTGCAAGTAAATTAGTTAAATTTTGTTAAATAAAATTTCAATGTTGTGCCGGTCGGTGTGTTGCTTTTGTTTGGCCATTCGTTAGTTTATATGGTGTTTGCGCGTGTGAGTGTGTTGGTTGTTTTGTTGGTCGCTTGTTAAGGGAAATAGCGAAAAAGAAATAAGTAAAAAAATGAAAATAAAGAAAAGGTTTATGCAAAAGCTTTTAATGAAAAAAATAAAAAGGGGCAAATTAGAGCTGAAAAAGCTTTGATAAAAATATAAAAAAGGAAATAAAGTTCATATCGTTAAAAAAGCTTTAAAAAGAGAAATAAAAATTTGATAAAATAAGTTATATATAAAATTAGGAAAGGAAACAAGTTCAGATGAGGTGAGTGATTACTTTCATTAATTATTTTTTTAATTAACATTATTTATTAAAAAAGAGGAGTTTATCATAAAAAAATATATAAAAACAAGTATGAATGTATAGTCGGACATTGCCGACTATATGATACCCTACACCAGTCAGTATTTTTTAAAAAAGTGGATATTTTTAAAAAATAATGCATTTAATTTGTTCTTTAACCGTATTGTGTAATATCCTTACGTATTATTGACAAAGAAAAGAGATTTTCTACAAGGCTCATAGGGGAGTAAGGGTAAATATGGGCCTATCCGTATAAATTTTGGTAGAGGAATTCACGTCTACCTTGAAGTGTTTTATGTAGATGTTAATCGTTTTATTAGAAATTATAAGTGAATTTTGACCTTCAAGACATTTCCTGAGGGGAGTTTGTATGGGGGCTGGGGTCAAATCAGGCCCGATCACTATAAAAATTAGTAGTGTCATTTATCGTTCTTTAAAACTATGTTTTGCAGATTCTTGTTGATATAATAGAACATTTAACGTAATTATGAGCCTAAAGGCCCGATTCGGGGGTACGTTTGTATGGGGGCTAGGCGAAATAATGGACCGATTTCAGTTCTAGTTCAGTTCTAGTTCAGTTCTAGTTCAGTTCTAGTTCAGTTCTAGTTCAGTTCTAGTTCAGTTCTAGTTCAGTTCTAGTTCAGTTCTAGTTCAG
>NC_060951.1:31377514-31379658 GCF_022045245.1 Lucilia cuprina
CTAGAACTGAACTAGAACTGAACTAGAACTGAACTAGAACTGAACTAGAACTGAACTAGAACTGAACTAGAACTGAACTAGAACTGAACTAGAACTGGAACTGAACTATAACTAAACTAACACTGAGCTAAAAGTAACTGGAATTGAACTGGAACTGACTAGAACTAAAACTAAGAATTGGACAATAAACCAGGTGTGAGCTAGAACTTAACTAGATCAAAACTAAAACTAGAACTAATCAAAAATACTTTGAACTAACCTAGAACTGATCAAGCATTAAAATCTAACTAAACTATAGCTGAACAAAAGATAACCTAGAATCATGTTAGGGACTCATATTAAATCCAAAGTAATATTTTTCCCAAAATTATTTCGCTATTTTAGACACTGGCAAATCTTTTTCATCCAGATTCTATTGAAAACGTAACACGTTTAATAGACGATTTGAAAACATTTGAAAATCCTAAGCATTATGGATCTACGGTTAATCTAACACCGACACCGGACTATGGTACCGCCCAGATTTCCATATTAGCGCCAAATGGTGATGCAGTTTCTGCAACCAGTTCTATAAATTATTAGTAAGTGAAAACTTTTTATTAAAAGCTTGAATTAGTACTAAAAACCTTATTTACTTTTAGCTTTGGTAGCGGGCGTATGGGTCCCCGCAGTGGTATACTATTCAACAATGCCATATCCGATTTTACCATTGAGAATTTTGAAAATTATTTCAATCTACCAAATATTGAGAATATAAATCAACTTAAAGCACAAAACCAACCCATGTCTTCCATGGTTCCTCTAATTGTTACACATAAGGAGACGGGGAATGTTAGACTGGTTGTGGGTGCAGCCGGGGGTTCTCGTATTATTTCTACTTTAGTGCAAATTTTGATACGAGTACTGTGGCAACAGCAAAATATAAAACAAGCTATAGATGAACCACGTTTTCATCATCAGTTGGTGCCAAACATATTAGAATATGAATATGGAGTATTTCAACAAGTTATAGAAGATTTAGAAGCAAAAGGTCATCAGACGGAAAGAATACGACGAAAATGTACGGCTGTCTGTGGGGTGGAAAAAGTAGATGAAGGTGTCGTAATGGCAAATGCTGATTATCGAAAAGAAGGAGGTGTTGATGGGTTCTAATAAAGTACAATGTAAGTGTTCAATTTTCTTTGTAAAATGTTTAACTTTAATAAAGTATTATATGTAATCAATACAAACAAAACATTTTCGAGCCCATAAATTATGTTTAAATACAGGAAGACATTATTTAGGTTATTTACTTATATATCATGTAAATAATAGCCATGTAAATAATAATTATGACACAAGTGTCTAATAAAGTTTCACTAATTAATTAAAATAAACCTTAAATAACTTGTACAAACTTCCTTATAAAAGTTAAACTAAACTGTTACTTCTAATAGTATTTCTTTATACCTCAATCTTATAACATTACCTGAAAAAATGGATCGCAATAAATACATCAACAATTCTAATGAACAATTAGGAGTTCTATGGCGAATATTAGTGTATTATAGCGAGATAACAAATGAATTTCTTAGACATACCGTATTGAATGGTTTGAAATATTTGACTTTTAAATATTTAACGATTTTGGAAAAGTAATTACATATTCCACAAAATTCAGAAGATTTTTTAATAAAACCTGTAAATCTAAAAAAACATAAATGAAATATTTCATAAATTTTGTATTTTTTTACAGATTTTTATTTCTTGGTTGCTTTATAGCTGCTTTGTATAATTCCCTAAATTTTGCTGTAAATATTTGGGACAAATGGCAAACCTCACCGGTAATGACGGTTATGAATCCTCGAACTTCATTTATAACAAAAGAACCTTTTCCGGCCATCTCCATTTGCAATATGAATCAAGCGCAATACAGCAAAGTCAAGGATTTTGATGTGTGAGTTCAATAAAATATTGTGTTAATTTGATTAAAACAGATACAAACACGCCTTTGACAAGAATAATCTAGTACTGAACTAGAACTGAACTAGAACAGCACTAGAACTGAAATAGAACTGAACTAGAACTGAACTAGAACTGAACAAGAACTGAACTAGAACTGAACTAGAACTGAACTAGAACTGAACTAGAACTGAACTAGAACT
>NC_060951.1:31379758-31387850 GCF_022045245.1 Lucilia cuprina
GTTCTAGTTCAGTTCTAGTTCAGTTCTAGTTCAGTTCCAGTTCAGTTCTAGTTCAGTTCTAGTTCAGTTTTAGTTCAGTTCTAGTTCAGTTCTAGTTCAGTTCTAGTTTAGTTCAGTTCTAGTTCAGTTCAGTTCTAGTTCAGTTCATTTCTACTTCAGTTCATTTCTAGTTCAGTTCATTTCTAGTTCAGTTCATTGCTAGTTCAGTTCTAGTTCAATTCTAGTTCAGTTCTAGTTCATTTCTAGTTCAGTTCTAGTTCAGTTCTAGTGCAGTTCTAGCTCAATTGTAGTGCAGTTGTAGTTCAGTTTCTGTTTAGTACAGTTGTAATTGAGTTTCTGTTTAGTTCAAATGCAGTTCAGTTCCAGTTCCTTATGACTTACCTCCTGATCCATCTCAGTATCGTAGTGCCAACGTTTGACAAAACCGAACTTTAAAGCTTCCACAATACGATGAACATCCAGGGATCCAAAATCTTTAACAGAGGATAATCTACTCTTAAACTTCTGCAAAATTTGCATAATATAACCAACAACATGACCACTAGCAGGAGCTTGAGGTAAATACACATAATAAGGATCCAAGTCCAGGGTAATTGATTCTTGCGTAACGGCTTTAAAGCTCTTTAAATCATCCAATGTTATCCAAGAACCCATTTCATTTAAATCCTTTACAATTAAAGGCGACAGAGAACCATTGTAAAATGTTAGAGGACCTTCTTCTAGCAGTAATTTATAAGTGGTACAAACTTCCTGAGGTATACTTATATGATAACCTTCTCTATAAAATAAATTAGTCTTTGGATCCACAAACATTTGTGCTAACAATTTATCTTTTCTTATCATTTCCTCATTTAAAAATAAAGCATCACGTTGATGACGTGTAAGCTGATAGCCTTGATAACACAACTCCAATGTGGGTTGTACAAGATAAGACCAAGGTAATGCACCGTATTGGTGATGAGCTTCATAATAAGCTGCCACTTCTCCGGGCACTGCTATGGAATAAACAGATTTGGCAAATGTGGAGGCATTATATTTCGACTTTAGATTTTCTAAATTAAAGTTTAAAGGAGCCCTTTCACGGCCTATTATAGAGATGGCTTTCTTTTCTTGACGTTTGTAATAAGTCATTATTACACCACCTCCTAAGCCCATACTTTGCATGGTAACCAAACCATTACACAATAGAGTGGCAATGGCGGAATCAATGGCATTGCCTTTATGTTGTAGAATAACACTTCCTATATTGCTGCAGACATTTTTATCTGAACATACTGCTGCATTTTCATACACATGTAAAATAGAGCCAGAAGGTGGTTGTGGCACTTCAACATTTGGTGGTATTAAGGCTGATGATTTGGGGAAGGTAAATTTCTTCTGTTCATCTTTTAAAAAAACTGTAAAGAATTAGTTTTGTGTTTTAGTTTTATGGAGAAATAAGTATTTTCTTATATTCAAGATTTTACCTTGTTTTTGTATGTTATTAAAGATATAAAAAGCTAAACTTAAAACTAAACCTAGTACAAATTTTAACCACATTTTAGCAAAAAATTAAATATTTTGATGTTTAACTTTTATTAGTAAAGAAAACCCGTGTCTGTATTCTTTACCGACAGTTGTACTGAAGAAAATGAGCCTGCGCATTTGAAATAATTGTATTTGTTTTTCTTATTTTGACAACATCTAGGATTGACCGAGCCGGTATTTATACCGAAAATTGATTTTCGAAGTTGTACAACCGAAATGTACAGTTGTGCGGAGACAGTATTACCAACTTTAACTCTATTTAAAATCATTGTATATTTTATAGTCTGGTAACATTGCGGCGCTGAGTGGTTGTGGTCTTAGGTAAGAGTAATGCCAGATTATTCTTCTTAATAGTCTTGCTTATAGTCTTCATCATTGTCTAATGCCTTGAATATAGCCTCGTATGTTATGTTAATTTACGTCTCGTCTATAGTTTCGTTTATAGTCTCGACTATAGACTCCAAGATAGTATTGATTATAGTATATAATATAAAATTCACTGTAATCTCGTCTATAGTCGTGACAATAACCTTGTCTATAGTCTCTTTTTTTTTAGTCTTGACTATAGTCTAAAGTCTCGTCTATAGTCTTGAAAGTAGTCTCGTTTATAGTCTTTATTTTAGTCTCTTCTATAGCCTGGACTATATAGTCTTGATTGTAGTCTGGTATGTATTCTTGACTGTAGTCTCGTTGATAGTCTTAACTGTAGTCTCGTTTAAAGTCTTAACAGTAGTCTTGTTATAGTCTAGACTGAAGTCTCGTCTATAGTCTTCACTGTCTATAGTCTAGTCTATAGTCTTCACTGTCTATAGTCTAGTCTATAGTCTAGACTATAGACTAGACTATAGACTAGACTATAGACTAGACTATAGACTAGACTATAGACTAGACTATAGACTAGACTATAGACTAGACTATAGACTAGACTATAGACTAGACTATAGACTAGACTATAGACTAGACTATAGACTAGACTATAGACTAGACTATAGACTAGACTATAGACTAGACTATAGACTAGACTATAGACTAGACTATAGACTAGACTATAGACTAGACTATAGACTAGACTATAGACTAGACTATAGACTAGACTATAGACTAGACTATAGACTAGACTATAGACTAGACTATAGACTAGACTATAGACTAGACTATAGACTAGACTATAGACTAGACTATAGACTAGACTATAGACTATACTATAGACTAGACTATAGACTAGACTATAGACTAGACTAGACTATAGACTAGACTATAGACTAGACTATAGACTAGACTATAGACTAGACTATAGACTAGACTATAGACTAGACTATAGACTAGACTATAGACTATACTATAGACTAGACTATAGACTAGACTATAGACTAGACTATAGACTAGACTATAGACTAGACTATAGACTAGACTATAGACTAGACTATAGACTAGACTATAGACTATACTATAGACTAGACTATAGACTAGACTAGACTATAGACTAGACTAGACTATACATATACTTTACTATAGACTAGACTATAGACTAGACTATAGGTTAGACTATAGACTAGACTATAGACTAGACTATACATATACTAGACTATAGACTAGACTATAGAATAGACTATAGGTTAGACTATAGACTAGACTATAGACTTGACAAGACTGGACTAAAGACTGGATTATGGACTTGATTTTATACTAGACTATATACTGGACTATACACTAGACTATACACTAGACTTTAGACAAGACTATAGACAAGACTATAGTTTTGCTTATATTCTTGACTACATTCTGGTTTATAGTCTTGACGTTGCCTCGTCTACTATCTTGTTATAGCTTTGACTATAGTATCAGTCTTGACTATATTCTTATCTGAAGTCCTGATTATAGTGTCGTCTATAGTTTTGATTATAGTCTCGTCTATAGCCTTGATTAAAGTCTAGTTTATAATCTGGACTGTAGTCCCCTCTAAAGTCTTGACTATAGTCTAGTATATAGTCTCATCTATAGCTTAGCGTCTATAGTCTTGACTATAGTATTGCCTATAGTCTTCAGTTTAGTCTTGTCTATATTCATAACTATAGTCCTATCTACAGTCTTGACTATAATAACGAATATTTTTTCAAATTAATTAATAAAATTACAAAAATTTTTGTTTATTTTTAAAGAAAATTTCTTTTTTTTTTTTATTGATATGATAAATACAACATTATCATAAATATATAATTTGTTTTTTTTTTATTAGACAATTAAATATTTAATAAATTATGGGATTTCATTTATTATCGTAGTTTATTACTTGTATACTGTTTTTGAAATGTGTAAAGATCGGAGTTTTATAAACCAAGTAAATAGTTCTTTTCTTTTAAATAATTGTATAGTTTAAAAATAATTAATCATTTATAAATAATTTATAAAAAAAGAGACATACAAAACAATGTAAAGGACTTATAGACAGTATCAAAAAAATAATTTACAAAATGGAAAATTATTATTGGTTTTGCATTATTATTATAATTAATAACATTATATTTATAATAAAAAAAAATTATTAAATATTGTACAAAAATAGACAGTTATAAGAGTATTTTTATTTAAAGTTTCTTTAGTTAAAAAGAGTCAATAAATATTAATTCCATTTGGTATAATAGATTTTATTTTTATTTTTGGAAAAAATTATTATTATTTTTTGTAAGATTTTTTAAGCTTAAATTGTAAAAGAAAGGTTTTTATGGGATTTTATTAAATTCTTAAAGTTTTATTTTTATAAATATTTTTCATTATATTTATATGTTAATATCATTACAAAAAGTTTGTATAGTTTAAATACTATTTATTAATTATTTAAATTGTTTTGTTTTTTAATTTCTTTAAATTATTTTCAATATAAAGCACATTTAATTGAGATTTTTATTTTGTTGGTTTTGATGTTATTGGGTTTTGACTATAGCTTTTTTATGTATTTTTTCACATTCTAATTCTAATAACCAGCAATGCCACCTTGTTTTCGATAATCAGCATTTGCATAAATAGCTGTCGAATTTTTAACAATACCACATAATACTGAACCGGGAGATGCCATGGCCTTTAAAACGTGACCTTTATCAGCAAGTAGTTTCAAAATTTCCTACGTTGGGGAAAATAAGTAGAAAAAAACAAATAAATTAAGTTTCATAAAATATTGAATTTATGTGGCAGAGGTCAAAGGTAACACTTTTTTAATTTTGCCTTTCTTAATTATCTATCTATCTATCTATCTATTATCTCTATCTATCTATCTATCTATCTATCTATCTATCTATCTATCTATCTATCTATCTATCTATCTATCTATCTATCTATCTATCTATCTATCTATCTATCTATCTATCTATCTATCTATCTATCTATCTATCTATCTATCTATCTATCTATCTATCTATCTATCTATCTATCTATCTATCTATCTATCTATCTATCTATCTATCTATCTATCTATCTATCTATCTATCTATCTATCTATCTATCTATCTATCTATCTATCTATCTATCTATCTATCTATCTATCTATCTATCTATTTATCTATCTATCTATCTATCTATCTATCTATCTATCTATCTATCTATCTATCTATCTATCTATCTATCTATCTATCTATCTATCTATCTATCTATCTATCTATCTATCTATCTATCTATCTATCTATCTATCTATCTATCTATCTATCTATCTATCTATCTATCTATCTATCTATCTATCTATCTATCTATCTATCTATCTATCTATCTATCTATCTATCTATCTATCTATCTATCTATCTATCTATCTATCTATCTATCTATCTATTTCTATCTATCTATCTATCTATCTATCTATCTATCTATCTATCTATCTATCTATCTATCTATCTATCTATCTATCTATCTATCTATCTATCTATCTATCTATCTATCTATCTATCTATCTATCTATCTATCTATCTATCTATCTCTATATCTATCTATCTATCTATCTATCTATCTATCTATCTATCTATCTATCTATCTATCTATCTATCTATCTATCTATCTATCTATCTATCTATCTATCTATCTATCTATCTATCTATATCAAACCAAAAACTTACCTCTGAAAAGTATAAACTCTTCTCGTATTCCAAAACATTCGGCACCAATTGACTATGGAATCTGGGTGCGTCAATGGCTTCTTTAATATTTTGCTCAAACCACAAAACTCTTGTCATAACATCAACAATAGCTGAAATAATTTTTGAACCACCAGCAGCGCTCAACGCCAAGCGGACATTAGCTTTTTGATCGGTTAAAATCATGGGCGACATAGAGGACATAGGACGTTTTTGGGGATCTATGAAATTGCTAGGCGAGGGTGGTAAATTAAACAAGTTCTTCTGATCGGGCGTAGAGAAATCATTCATGGCACTGTTGAAAACAATTCCAGTACGTTTACCAACAACGCCGGCACCGAAGCTATTTTAAAAATGATTTAAAAGTTTTATATATAAACCAATTTTATAAATTTCACAACTTACTAGTCATTAATGGTTGATGTGACCGACACAGCATCTCCGTTGGGAGCCATAACTACTAAAGGACTAGTACCGATATCATCTTCATCCGAAAATTGAGCACCATAATCGTGTACAGATTTCAAAACTGTGGTATCATTAATAAGTTTCCTTAATTGAATGCCGGTTTCGGGATTAGTCAAACGGCTGACCAACTGTAAAAGAAAATTAATTAGTTAAACAAACAATAACATCCTACCCTAAGAGCTCACCTCTCTAACATCATTAAATCTCATATCTCCCAATTCCCAACGTTTAGCGTAACCAAACTTCAAAGCCTCTACAATACGATGTATGGTGGTAGCACGATGTTCATTGTCTTGCAAATCGGCTTTTGTAAAATTGAAACCTTCTAAAATACTCAATACATTGGCGACAATAGTGCCACTGCTAATCGGTGGTACAGCGTACAAAATATCGTTACCCAATTGCATGGTAACCGAACTAACTAAATCGGCTCTATAGGATTCCAAATCGTCATAGGTAACCAAACTACCCAAATCTTTCAAATCTTCAGCCACTAATCTAGCTAAAGTGCCATTATAGAAATCGTGGGCTCCATTATTGGCTAATAATTCGTAAGTGTTGCACAATTCCGGTAGGGGATATAATTTCGTGCCAATAGGATGCACATTTTGTGTGGTCTCATTAACAAAGACTTTGCTGTAATAAAAGGAAACAATTTGAATACTTTTACTTTTGAAACAAATATCATGAGGCTTCCTACCTTAAGATCTCATCACTTTTTGTTCTATTAAATTTACTCGAATAGGCTGCATGTAAATGTTTTGTCATATAGAAACCCTCCTTACACAGTTTCAATGAAGGTTCCACTAACTTTTTCCATGGCAGTTTACCAAATTTACTATGAGCTCTTTCATAACCCATCAGCTCACCGGGCACTGCTATAGACAAACCACCGTGCAAGGATAATTTAATGTCATCATTAAACATATCTTGAGTAGTGGCGAACGGTGCTACTTCTCTGGCATCGACTGAAAAGGCTTGTTTGTGACTTTTAACATAGATATTCATGAGCATACCGCCACCGATACCCATGCTCTGTAAGGTCGTTATGCCAACACATAGTAGTGTTGCAATAGCGGAATCTACAGCACTGCCACCATCTTGAAGGATTCGACTGTAATGGAAAATTTTTGAAAATGTTTTAATTAAAGTTTAATTTAAAAGAAATGGTAACGCATATAGAAATATTTCGGAAAGTGGACATCTGCTGCTTATAATTAAGATGGGAGCCGACATAGTATATCTCAAGAATTTGTAAGAGACAGATAAAAATATTTAACATTTGTATACTACTCTCCTAAACTTGTAGTAAACTTAATATTCACTCCCATTGCCAACCATCATTTCACTTGAAATATGTTCCCTTTTCACTTTTTTCGTTTACTAATTTTTTGTCTTGAAAAAAATTCCCCGGTTGTAAAATTTGTTGATGGAATTTTGTAAATATTGAACAGCTGTTCCATACAAAACCAACTATTGTGAATGAATTGCTCACAACAAGTTCACAGTAGCAAATTTCCCTTTAAGGGAACAAAATTTTCACTTCTACTAGCGTTTGTTCCAAAAATGCGAAGTGAACTACGACTTTAAGAGACTTCGCAAAAAAAAATCCTCTTGGCGACAAATACATCCTCAGTCTATACCTTTGTCTATAGTTTGGTCTAGAATCTAGTCTATAGTCTAGTCTATATTCTAGTCTATGTTCTAGTCTATATTCTAGTCTATAGTCTAGTCTATAGTCTAGTCTATAGTCTAGTCTATAGTCTAGTTTATAGTCTAGTTTATAGTCTAGTTTGTAGTCTACTTTATAGTCTAGTCTATAGCCTAGTCTATAGTCTAGTCAACAGTCTAGTCTACAGTCTAGTCTAGTCTACAGTCTAGTCTATAGTCTAGTCTATAGTCTAGTCTATAGTCTAGTCTATAGTATAGTCTATAGTCTAGTCTATAGTCTAGTCTATAGTCTAGTCCATAGTCTAGTCTAT